>NC_050570.1:10359899-10427399 GCF_013265735.2 Oncorhynchus mykiss
AGAGAGAGAGAGAGAACCCACACCAATTATTGTAAATGTTGATTTATAACATCGTGCAAATGTCTAGTATGAATAAGGTCCCTAAAAATATAAATATGACATAAGAGGACATTAATCTGCAGAGTTTTGCTGTTTGGGAGAGAAGCTTTATAAGGATCAGCTTGAATGTTCCACACAGCGACGAATAAATACACTATCAAGCCTCTATATAAGAGCAGATTGCACAATATGTCTGGGTTGATTTGGATGTTCCTCTTGAAGCATGACATCCTGTTTCCATTGCTTTGCATCATTGTAGCTTGTCAAGTTGGATTGTGTGAAAATGGGAATAGGAATAATGAATTAAAAAGCATCCATTTGAGTTGTTCTCCAATGGCCTGTCCTGGTTTGACACCTCAGTTTAATTGCAGCAATTAAACTGAGATGGATCTTCCTGGTAATCATTGTTCTCTATTGTTATAAAACTGAACTGTCATATCCCCACTCACACGCACACACTTCCCACTCGTTTTCCATGAGAAGTCGAGTGCTTTCACCCTGCGTGGGGTCAAAGAGTCCCATCGTTTACAGTAGAATGAGAATGACCTTTGACCCTTTTAGTTTAGTATTCCTGTTCTCCTCTCCTTCATCCCTCTGCTTCATCCTTCCATCTTATCCTTCTCGCCTGCCAGAAGAAAAACCCTTAACCATTGTGCCCTGCTGTGTGCTACTGTGTCTCGCAGCTTCTGACCGTCTCATTGTCTGCATCTATGAGGCTATTCACAGAGACTGGCTTGGGCCTAGGGTAGTGACGCGAGAATGGGGTGGGTTGAAACAGGTGCAGGGTTAAAACAAGGGTTTACACCGCAGCACTAGCATTATGCAGTCGGAATGATTTTCAGTGGAGTATTTTGTCATTACTGTGGAACTAGAAAGCCATATAAATGCATACATATTAAATCCATGTTTGGATTTGGGTGAGGTCCCGTGTGAAGAGTGACAGATCCTATATGTGCCTGAACGCAAGGTGTTGGTAACGGCTTGGTATGTGATGTGAATTAGCTTAGCAAATAATTCATGAAGCTCGAACCCAAGACTTCTGGCCTGCTAGCACGCGTCACCGCCCTCCCGACGCGTCGTACCAGTCGGCGCCAAGAGAAAAGCTAGCAAGAGAAAAGCTAGCAAGAGAAAAGCTATCAAGAGAAAAGCTAGTGAGTTTCACTCATCCCCATGGGCTACATGTACATGTGTATGCATCCATGAAACTGGAAAGTTTCGGAAGTGAATGTGAATTAACAGAAGCAGAAGAACAAAATGTGGTTTATTTATGTGTCTGCACCTGTGCTCTCTGTATCAAAGAGCCTGACCAGAGAGTGGCTCCAAGCCAGGCCAATCACCCCTTAGAGAGGAGTGTAAAAACTAGGAGGACACACACATCACACACACACACACACACAGACACAGAGGCTTCTTTAAGATGGCTTACTACCTAACTCTAAGTGTGTAAACATCACACAACGCATTGTCAGAGGGGTTTGACTACAATCAATATTTCAACTTTCAAAATGTTTGGCCTTCATGCAGCGTACATGGAGGGTTTCAACCTTTTGAGATCAGACAAACTATTTGACTGCACACAAACACCTGAATGCCTGAATGCTGGTGTATTGTCAGATCTGAGCGAACTTCTTCTGTGAAGTCCCATTGTGTGATATGCCGATGTCACAGTAGCCTGAGTCATTAAGACTGAAGTCAGGAGATGGTAAATCATTACTAAGGAACCACTGATTGAAAAAGCATGAGAACTACGCACTTCTCTTTCTCCCCTCATTTAAACACTGAATACCATTAAACACTTAATCCTATTAAACACTGAATCCTATTCAACACTGAATTCCATTCAGTACTGGATTCCATTCAACACTGAATACCATTAAACACTTAATCCTATTAAACACTGAATCCTATTCAACACCGAATTCCATTCAACACTGAATGCCATTAAACACTGAATATATATATATATATATATATATATATATATATATATATATATATATATATATATATATATGGAATTCACTGTATATTAAACAGTAAATTCCATTCAACACTGAATACCATTAAACACTTAATCCTATTAAACACCGAATCCTATTCAACACTGAATTCCATTCAACACTGAATGCCATTAAACACTGAATTCCAGGTTCCACGGAGGTTCCTTTTCTGTAGGTGTGATTCTCACTGGCTCCTGATCACATTGGGTATGCAGGTTTTTGTTCCAGCTAATTATCTTTTCATGTTCCTGAATGACTGATGAATGGCCTTGTTTTGCTTGTGTAAAAAAAAAACACGGGGAATAATTGGAACTTGGGTAGGACTGTACATGGACATTTGACTTTTCACTGTTTTTCCTGATACAACCATGATGTCCTTCCTCTTGCAGAGGCCTCTGGGCTCTATGCCGCAGGGCCCTAAGTGGATTTGGAGGGCCCTACGCCAGGCGTTTGGACGGCCCCTCATCATCAGCATCACCTTCCGCTTCCTGGCTGACCTTCTGGGCTTCGCTGGGCCCCTCTGTATCTCTGGCATCGTCCATCACATCAGCAAGGACAACCGCACCATACAGCCCCCGGTGAGAAGACATTATACGTACACCAGTAGACGGCTGCTGAGGGGAGGATGGCTCGTAGTAATGCCTGGAATGGAGTCAATAGATTGGTATCAACCACATGTTTGATACCATTCCGTTGACTCCATTCCAGGCATTACTATGAGCCGTCCTCGTATGTATGCAAGGTTGAATACAACCTTGCATACGTTTGAAAGGTCTATAATTTTGACACAATTTTTACCCTAGATGCCTTCCACTTATAGGCATGCCTAATTTAGACATTTTTTAACAACATGATGTTTTGCTCCAAATGGATAACTTGAAATAACATAACTTGTTTTTTTTATGTGATTATTTATTAGCCTAGTGGTTAGAAGTATTTAGGCATATCGTGTGAATAAGGCCTCATGATTATTTATTAGCCTAGTGGTTAGATGTATTAGACATATCATGTGAATAAGGCCTCATGTGAAATCATTGTCTTAAGTGCAAGATATAATGTTGCATGTAGGTCTAGATTATTTATGGGTTGATCATATAAAAATATCAAAACATTATGTTAACAACTCCAAAGAAATGTCCTGTCTGTGGTGGAGGAAGCACTGACTCACTGCCTTTTTCTATTATCAAAACACCTGCTGGTAACTCTTAACTGGTTAGGACTGCTCATGAGGTGTCCTAAATATCTGCTGACTAGGTGTGTGTCACGTTCTGACCTTAGTTCCTTTTTTTAGGTCTCTATTTTTGGTTTGGTCAGGGCGTGAGTTGGGGTGGGCATTCTATGTTTTTGTTCTATGTTTTGTATTTCTGTGTTTGGCCTGGTATGGTTCCCAATCAGAGGCAGCTGTCTATCGTTGTCTCTGATTGAGAACCACACTCAGGTAGCCTGTTCCCACCTGTGTTTGTGGGTAGTTGTTTCCTGTTTTGTGTTTTGTCACGTGATAGGACTGTTTCGTTTTTTCGTTGTTCCACCTTTGTTATTTTGTGTTCAGATGAATAAAGTTAACATGGACACGTACCACGCTGCATTTTGGTCCGATCCTTCATATTCCTCATCGGACGAGGACGAGAATCGTTACAGTGTGACTCTTATAATGAATGAGGCTTCATGTATAGCTTTTATATTTTAGAAATAAGAGTAGGAGTAAAATGTCTCTATTCTCATAACTTATGACCCATTGTCTACTCTGAGATGCTTTGTGGATACGAGCCCAGGTCTCCATTCTGAAATTACATTTACTGTCCTCCTCCAAGCATAACTGTCCTCAAAGGTGAAATCCTTGAGCCTAATGACTGGTCTGCTGCTGTCTGTTTGTCTGTCTGTCTGTCTCTCTGACTCCTCTCACAATCCACTCGGAGCAGGACATGGGCGCATCTGTCAATCTTTCAGATCTCCTGTACTGACCCCAGTCAGATCCCCTCTCCTGCTGTAATGATAGATTCTCAGTTATTGGTTTGAAAGTCACAGAGTTGCAAAGTGTAATATTGCTGTAGCTCCTCATAGAAGGCAAATAAGGTATGCCCTCTCCTCCAGGAGTATGCTCTCTCCTGAAGAAAAGGTCTTTGAGGATTTTGTTGAATGTCACTGAGTTAGTTAAGCAATAGAATTTCTAAAGAGGAGCTGATTTGGAAACATTGGGTGGCCATGTTGTCTGTAGTCACTCATAGAAGGCATATGGTGTTCTCCTCTGTCTCCATCTTGACAGTGTGTTTGATCCGAGGGTAGACTAAAATAGTCGCCCCCGGAAGAGATGAAAGATTAAAGAGAGATATCAAGCTAAAAATATTGCCATTAGACAGACAAGAAAAGGCTGTGTAGTCAACTGATAAATGCATTGTCATGGAACATGGCAATAGGGGCAGCAGGTAGCCTAGAAGTTAGAGCATTGGACTAGTAACTGAAAGGTTGCAAGATCGAATCCCTGAGCTGACAAGGTAAAAATCTGTCATTCTGCCCCTGAACAAGGCAGTTAACCCACCTTTCCTAGGTTGTAATTGAAAATAAGAATTTGTTCTTAACTGACTTGCCTAGTTAAATAAAGACAATAATATTTGCTTATTGTGAATGCGTGGAATGGAGCACCCAGATGTTCTGAGCACTCGAAAGAATGCATGGGAGTGCATTCAAAGAAAGTATTTTATTTGACATGCACTCGGGACAGGAGTCAGCTGTATTTCATTATAACACTGTAAAAAGTGTGTGCGAGAGAGAGGGAGTGGGAGAAGGGGGGGGGGGGGGGGGGGGGGAAGAGACAGGTAGAAATCCTCTGTGTACAACATAAAACACCAAATAATGCATGCAGAGCAGAATTAGGCCGATACCTGCTAATTATCAAAATCCAGAAATGAGTGGTTAAATTCTACAACCACCTAAAACGAAGCGATTTCCAAACCTTCCATAAGAAAGACATCACTTACAGAAATATGGAGAAGAGTCCCCTAAGCAAGCTGGTCCTGGGGCTCTGTTCATAGACCCCACAGAGCCCCAGGACAACAACACAATTACACCCAACCAAATCATGAGAAAACTCAAATCTATTTACTTGACACATTGGAAAGAATTAACAAAAAAACTGAGCAAACTAGAATGCTATTTGGCCCTAAACAGAAAGTACACAGTGGCAGAATACCTGACCACTGTAACTGACCCAAAATTAAGGAACTCTTTGACTATGTACAGACTCAGTGAGTATAGCTTTGCTATTGAGAAAGGCCGCCGTAGGCAGACATGGCTTTCAAGAGAAGACAGGCTATGTGCACACTGCCCACTAAATGTGGTGGAAACTGAGCTGCACTTCCCAACCTCCTGCCAAATGTATGACAATATTAGAGACACACATTTCCCTCAGATTACACAGATCCACAAAGAATTTGAAAACAAACCCAATTTTGATAAACTCCCATATCTACTGGGTGAAATACCACCGTGTGCCATCACAGCAGCAACCAGTGGAGAACAAACACCACTGCAAATACAACCCATATTTCTGTTTATTTATTTTCCCTTTTGTACTTTTATTTTTTTCACATCGTTACAACACTGTATATGAACATAATATGACATTTGTAATGTCTTTATTCTTTAGGAACTTCTGTGAGTGTAATGTTTACCGTACATTTTTATTGTTTATTTCACTTTTGTTTATTATCTACTTCACTTGCTTTGGCAATGTTAACATATGTTTCCCATGCCAATAAAGCCCTTTAAATTGAATTGAGAGAGAGGTACCTACTAAATGATTTATAGCCCTAATAGAATGATGCATTTATTACATGTCTTGTTCCAGTACGAATGGCTCCTTAGAGATAGGAGAGAAGATATCTCTCTCGCCTGAGACCCTTTACGGCATAATCAGAGGTCAGGGTTTCACACCTGAAGGATGACCTCTGTTGGTGTATTGCGCTTCCTTAAGACAGTGGATTTGTTATGGGAATGACCCCAGTCTTGGTGTGATTCACTGGTAGAACTGAATGACATCCATCATCATTACAGTGCAGAGAGAGAGAGAGAGAGTGTTCCAAGAACAGCTGGCCAGAGTGTTATGGTGTGTAATTAGATAAGATACAACAGATGACTCAGATCACTCAGACGACTTTAAGTGGACTGTTGATTGATCATCTTAAGGAATTTCTGGGAGTTATTCTCCTCAGTGGATTAGGAATGGTTCAGTAATTTCCTTATAGAAAATCAAAGCATTTCCCTACTCTAATGTACATATTCTCTTTGATGCTTGATCATTGTAAACAGATGTGGTTGGATATTAGTAGTAGATCTCTGTTGTAGATTTTTTTTACCCTGCCATTTCATAACAATCACAGTCAGACTCACCATACTGGAGTGGCTGTTCTTTCCCTTACCCTCCCTGCTGGTAGCTTCTGGGAAGATCGCAACTGCGTACTCCTTGTATCCTTTCTCCTCATCTCCTTCTCAAAACCCATTGGATGAGAAAGCCAGAGGTACCGCCCCTCATACCTTCTCCTCCAATGGGTTTTGAGAAGGACGCAAGGAGTATATAATTGACCAGTGGTGGGAAAAGTACCCGATTCTCATACTTGAGTAAAGTAAAGATTCCTTAATAATAGAACATTATTCAAGTTAAAGTCACCCAAACAAATACTACTTAAGTAAAAGTCTAAAAGTATTTGGTTTTAAATATACTTAGGTATCAAAAGTAAAAGTACAAATAATTTCAAATGGCTTATTAAACAAACCAGACGTTTTTTGGGGGGGTTATTTACGGATAGCCAGGGGCACACTCCAACACGCAGACATCATTTACAAACTAAGCATTTACAAATCAAGGATGGGAATTGGACCATTTTCCTGTCCTGCTAAGCATTCAAAATGTCATGTCAGAGTACTTTTGGGTGTCAGGGAAAATGTATGGAGTAAAAAGTACATTATTTTCATTACGAACATGGTGAAGTAAAAGTAGTCAAAAAGATAAATAGTAAAGTACAGATACCCCCTTAAACTACTTAAGTAGTACTTTAAAATGTTTTTTACTTTCCACCATGTACTTTCCACCACTGCAATTGAGATCTTCCCCCTGTCTGTGTGAGTAGGATACTGACTGGCCGTACTGGGTTTCTCTCGCTGTGCTTTCAGATAAAGCTGCTGGGGGTCTACTTTATCTCCTCTCAAGAGTTCTTGGCGAATGCCTACGTGCTAGCCGTGCTGCTGTTCTTCGCCCTCATCCTGCAGAGAACCTTCCTCCAGGCCTCGTATTATGTGGCTATTGAGACCGGCATTAATTTACGAGGGGCTATACAGGTACTGTACTGTAGGCTGATAGACAGTAGGGACCACATAGCAAAAAATGTGGACCTCTACAGTGTGATCTCTGTAGACTTTCACATACATCACACATTGATCCCTTACGTTTATTCTTATTCTCTATTACTTAGCAACAGCGCTAGAAAAGCATCTGCAGTGTCAATACCTCTATATTGTGCAGTGTGCTTGTCTATTGCAGCTAAGTGTAACTCATAAAGGGTAGGGTCACACATGGTTTCCTATGTTGGGGTTATTATACACGTGTAGCAGAGGGAACTAAGAATGAATGTTGCCAAGCAACATCATATTTTAGGTGAGTTATAGTTAAGGCTATGTCCTCTGGTAACCATAAAAACACAAGTTCATTGATTGGTTTCCCTATGATGCGTCTGGCTGTGTTCTCCTTCCAGACTAAGATCTACAATAAGATCATGCGGCTGTGCACCTCCAACATGTCCATGGGAGAACTGACCGTAGGACAGATTTGTAACCTGGTGGCCATAGATACCAACCAGCTCATGTGGTTCTTCTTCCTCTGTCCCAACCTGTGGGCCATGCCAGTCCAGGTGAGACCTATTCTCTTCTACCCTACTTTACTCTACACTAGTTTACTCAACACTACAATACACTACTCTACTTGATTAGGGTAGGTCCTGTACAGTTTTATTTGATTCTATTCTATCCGGGTCTATTCAGTTTGGTTCTAGTCTAGTCTACTGTATTAAAGGTAAAGCCAGGATGTTTCTACCCAGGGTAGAAAAGGAAAGAAGCCCGGCAGGCAGAAAAGAAGCCCACCATGGAGTTGAAGTAGATTCATGGCATGTTGTATATTACATCAGAACACTGTGACCTTCAAGTTTATGCTCCCTGCCCCATGACATGTATAAGTTTATGCTCCCTGCCCCATGACATGTATAAGTTTATGCTCCCTGCCCCATAGCATGTATACGTTTATGCTCCCTGCCCCATGACATGTATAAGTTTATGCTCCCTGCCCCATGGCATGTATAAGTTTATGCTCCCTGTCCCATGGCATGTATAAGTTTATGCTCCCTGCCCCATGACATGTATAAGTTTATGCTCCCTGCCCCATGACATGTATAAGTTTATGCTCCCTGCCCCATGGCATGTATAAGTTTATGCTCCCTGCCCCATGGCATGTATAGGTTTATGCTCCCTGCCCCATGACATGTATAAGTTTATGCTCCCTGCCCCATGGCATGTATAAGTTTATGCTCCCTGCCCCATGACATGTATAGGTTTATGCTCCCTGCCCCATGACATGTATAAGTTTATGCTCCCTGCCCCATGACATGTATACGTTTATGCTCCCTGCCCCATGGCATGTATAAGTTTATGCTCCCTGCCCCATGGCATGTATAAGTTTATGCTCCCTGCCCCATGGCATGTATACGTTTATGCTCCCTGCCCCATGGCATGTATAGTTAATGTTAAGCAGTGATGCTCTCTAATATCCCATCTCTATATCCGTACATGGAAATGGAAGGAAGGTGTTGGGGGTAAAAAAATAAAAAAATAAACTTATTTAGAAATACAGGTATATCAGTTACTGGTTTGATGTTCCCAGACTATTAAATAAAAACAGGAGTTCTCACAAATGTAATCTTCCAATATATTGTTCCAGGCTTGTTCCAGGCAGCTTTGGTATAGTTCTATCTCCTAGCCTGGAACTACTATCAGTGGTGCAGATACACAACCCTTATGAAGAACACCTGATGGATCAGGGGATGGATCAGGGGGAACCAGGGGCCTTTAAAATTGTTTTACTTTTCCTTAGTTTGTCTTCTTGTCCTGCTTTTGTCGTGGGCGTCTTGTTGTTTGCCCAATATACTCGTCTGTCTGTCAGTCAGTCAGTCAGTCTGGTAAGAGAAGTTTCTTTGTTAGTTCAAGCTGAGAGTTCCCTTATCTCTCTCTACCAGGGAGAACGCTGTGTCTCCCGACTCACATTTTCTTTCTTTCTCTCTCTCTCACACTCTCTCTCTTTTCCCTGGTAGAGTAAGATTCCATTTTGTTACCTTTCATTTGTGTTCTTCACAATGTGACATTGTGTGCATTTAACAAGAGTAAAAATCCTAGGCCCAAACCACTGTAGAAAACAAGCTCAGAGTAACAGTGTAACAGTGACTGACACTATAGGCACACGGATTAGTTTTAGGGATTAAGTAGAGGAGTGAAGAAGACTGTCTGGGGGGGTTCATAATGCATGAAATTGAAAACGATAAAAGCTAAATGAAATATGTTGGGCTACATTAAGAATACTTTAGGAAGTTTAGTTGAACTATTTGTTCCTGTCCAAACGAGGGGAGAATGAACGGGTGAATCCATGTCAGAAAACAATTTACTACTGGATGTGTTTTATATGAATGGTTCTCAGCTCAGGCACGTGTGTGTCCATACCAACCCCTCTGACTTACAGCGTTGACAATATGTTGATTCTTGCCTCGTATTTCAAAGGCATAGAGTAGTTAGTTGTAACTACAATTATTCAGCAGGATTACTATGCCTCTGATCCTCCTTCGCTATAAATCTCTCTTTTTGTGCATAAAGCCAATTCCAAGGAGTTCAACAGATGTCAAGAGCGTCCATTTTCCAATATAATGTTCCAGGCAGCCTTGGTGACACGTATTTTTGGTCCTCTATAATTTAATTTCCCTTTTTCATTTGAGTCACGTGTTCTAGAAACCAGCATATTTTTTTGTGCACAACTCCTATTCCAAAGAGTTCAAGACCATTTTCAAGATTAGTTCTCTAATGTGGACAATCTAATAAAAAGCTAAAATGTGACAACACACAAATAGTTAGAAAGGTGCTAAATAACAGAAAAGTAAACTTGTGAAAACATAAAGAAGGTTGCACACTCCCAATGAGTTATTGGGTATCACTAACATTTTAGCACACAGGGCCTTCTTCAGGGTTACATAATGAGATCAGCCAGAGATAGAAACAGTGGCCAAGGTTTCACAACCATACTGGATACCAAATCAAATCAAATCAAATGTATTTGTCACACACACATGGTTAGCAGATGTTAATGCGAGTGTAGCGAAATGCTTGTGCTTCTAGTTCCGACAATGCAGTAATAACCAACGAGTAATCTAACCTAACAATTCCACAACTACTACCTTCTACACACAAGTGTAAAGGGATAAAGAATATGTACATAAAGGTATATGAATGAGTGATGGTACAGAATGGCATAGGCAAGATGCAGTAGATGGTATCGAGTACAGTATATACATATGAGAGGAGTAAGGTAGGGTATGTAAACAAAGTGGCATAGTTTAAAGTGGCTAGTGATACATGTATTACATTATATTAAGTAGCATTGTTTAAAGTGGCTAGTGATATATTTTACATCAATTTCCATCAATTCCCATTATTAAAGTGGCTGGAGTTGAGTTAGTGTGTTGGCAGAAACCACTCAATGTTAGTGGTGGCTGTTTAACAGTCTGATGGCCTTGAGATACAGTAGAAGCTGTTTTTCAGTCTCTCGGTCCCAGCTTTGATGCACCTGTACTGACCTTGCCTTCTGGATGATAGCGGGGTGAACAGGCAGTGGCTCGGGTGGTTGTTGTCCTTGATGATCTTTATGGCCTTCCTGTGACATCGGGCGGTGTAGGTGTCCAGGAGGGCAGGTAGTTTGCCCCCGGTGATGCGTTGTGCAGACCTCACTACCCTCTGGAGAGCTTTACGGTTGTGGGTGGAGCAGTTGCCGCTCTCGATTGTGCATCTGTAGAAGTTTGTGAGTGTTTTTGGTGACAAGCCGAATTTCTTCAGCCTCCTGAGGTTGAAGAGGCGCTGCTGCGCCTTCTTCACGATGCTGTCTGTGTGGGTGGACCAATTCAGTTTGGCTGTGATGTGTACGCCGAGGAACTTAAAACTTACTACCCTCTCAAAACATACTACTCTCGTCAAGAGGTTCAGACCTCTACGTGTGAAGGTGTTGGACTCATAGACACAGGGCTGCAGGTTTAAGTCTCACTCTGGCTACTTCCTAAATCTGCTCTGGTCTTCTAACATAGCATTACAATCAATTCTAATTCTAGCCAGATCCCTTTGATCTGTTTTTCCCTGTAGTCACTGTCAGTTTAAAAGCCTTTGTTAAGGCTTAAAGTGCAAGTGATAGAAAACACCAAATATCAGTTGGCATAGTGTAATATACAGTTAAATATTCACTATTAGCAATTGCTGATTTTATTTTTTAACAATTGAACAATAAAGTGCTGTGTATATATATATTATTTTGCTGCAGCATCCTGTGGATGTGGTGCATTGTGGAGAAATATTGTGGGAGGAGAAAGAATCGCTGACTAATTAACATATTTTAAGGCGTGCCGTGTAAGTGGCTATATTTGTTTCACCCATTAGTAAGAGTCGTGTACCAATGTAAGTGATATGTGGCAGTAGTTCCCTGACAAGTCATTGTATGTATATATGAAACAGATCAGAGTGGTAGCAGGTCTTAAACCTTTTACTTGTGACCGACTGCCTCGATTTGGTCTTGTGTAGGACAAATTTAAGTGGTGTTTTTTAAATAGGAAAAAAGTAGAGACTCAGAGCTAGAAAATGTTATGTTAACTTGCAATAAAAACAACTTTCTGACTAAATTAGAAACTTATGTCTGAAAATGTAGCTAGACTCTTAAACATAGATAAACGCTTCACGGCAGACTGGAACCATTTAACTCTGTTTTGTCTGTAGCATCTTGTTTGGCCAGCGTTGTGTCAAGTCACTCTGGTTCACACTGACTGTGGCATGTGCAGAAAGTAGCCCATCACTTTTCACAATTTATCTTTCGATAGCACTTGCTAAATTCAGATGTTGTTGAGAAATGTGCCAAACTTTTGTAGTTCTCAGTGGTTAACGTTGTATCTTTCAAAAACAACGCGGTAGAAATGACTGTCAACACATTCTGAGCAGCTCACATTACAAACAGAAGCATGCTACATGGCAGACCAATCTAAACTCATCTCCCGGCATGCTCATGTCCATTCTCTCTGTTCTTCCCTGCAATCATGGCCAGTTTGGAAACCTTTGTTTAGACCTCTAGAAATACAAGTGATATAAAACACCTAGTATTCATTAATATTCTGTAATATGCAAATTAATACAGCCAACCTGCTTGCTATAATATCTTGGAATTATAGTAAAATACTGTAGAAATACCTATCTTACTGTTTAATGTTGTGTATTGTACTGTGTTTCATTGCTCTGGCAACAAGTTACCGTCAACATCTCAGTATTGTATTGGCACAATCCAGACATAATCAGAGATATATCTTAAACCATCTTAATTTGAAGACCAATGTATCCTTAACTACAACATTTTCATTAATGGATAATAATAATGTATGCACAAACTCTAAATTGCTAGGGACAAGAACACCCACTAAATGACCAAAATGTTTTTGTAAATGTGAAAATGAAAATGTGCAAAGAACACTGTCTCAGCCTCCAGTATTTATGCTGCAGTAGTTTATGTATCGGGGGGCTGGGGTCAGTTTGTTATATCTGGAGTACTTCTCCTGTCCTATTCGGTGTCCTGTGTGAATCTAAGTGTGCGTTCTCTAATTCTCTCCTTCTCTCTTTCTCTCTCTCGGAGGACCTGAGCCCTAGGACCATGCCCCAGGACTACCTGACATGATGACTCCTTGCTGTCCCCAGTCCACCTGGCTGTGCTGCTGCTCCAGTTTCAACTGTTCTGCCTTATTATTATTCGACCATGCTGATCATTTATGAACATTTGAACATCTTGGCCATGTTCTGTTATAATCTCCACCCGGCACAGCCAGAAGAGGACTGGCCATCCCACATATGCTCTCTCTAATTCTCTCTTTCTTTCTCTCTCTCGGAGGACCTGAGCCCTAGGACCATGCCCCAGGACTACCTGACATGATGACTCCTTGCTGTCCCCAGTCCACCTGACTGTGCTGCTGCTCCAGTTTCAACTATTCTGCCTTATTATTATTCGACCATGCTGGTCATTTATGAACATTTGAACATCTTGACCATGTTTTGTTATAATCTCCACCCGGCACAGCCAGAAGAGGACTGGCCACCCCACATAGCCTGGTTCCTCTCTAGGTTTCTTCCTAGGTTTTGGCCTTTCTAGGGAGTTTTTCCTAGCCACCGTGCTTCTTCATCTGCATTGCTTGCTGTTTGGGGTTTTAGGCTGGGTTTCTGTACAGCACTTTGAGATATCAGCTGATGTACGAAGGGCTATATAAAATAAATTTGATTTGATTTGATTTGATTTGAACACTGAGTAATATGTCGCTGCATGGGTAAATCCGGTAATTTACTGTAAAAAAAACAGGTTACTGTAAAATTGATTACTGTAAAATTGATTATAGTAGCTGTACTGTAAAATAAATTACAGTAACTTACTGGACAATTGCTGCCAATAAGTTACTGTACATTTTACAGGAAATGTTTTACAGTGTGGCCTAGGCGAATGTTGCTCTGTTTGAAGGAGAAAGCGTGTAGCTAGTGTCGTGTCTTTGGCTATGCCGGATTAATTGATAAAACATGCTATTCTATAAAATGATTTATCCGTAATTAATATCATCTGATTGAGCTAATCATTTAAATGTAATTAACTGGAGAGTCGGGCATCACAAAATAACATTTATAGAGCTGTTATCTTCCGAATAAACTCTTAAAGACCTAGTAATATTTTACATCAATGGCAGTCAATATCAATCGTCATCTTACTTCAGTCTTGTAAATTCTTGGTTATCTGCAAGAATCCTGGCTAACAAGTTGAATCAGCAATACATAATTGGGTTTAATTATTTATTTACTAAATACCTAACTAATCACACAGAATTCACATACACACAATTAATCATAACTTGATTACAAATTACATCACAAAGGAAAACGTCCCAAGCGGGCGGAACAGATATGACAGCTTGGAAAAGGGGCTGGGTTGAGTGAAAGAGCAGGAGACTGAGGAACAAAGGGGAAAAGCTGTGCTATCATAAATACAGTATCTTGTGCATTCTAAATTACCGCTCATTTGGAGATGGAAAATGCAATAAATATTTACTCTGAGCTGCGCTTCAGTAGGTTGGTGGTAGATGGAAGGCCGTGTTGCCAAACCGAGTCCTTTGTCCTTTGAAGAATGTCTCTGGTTGTCAATTGCTTACGTTGTAGTAACGTCATTGGGTGATAGACGGGATACTCTGTCTGTTCCTTCCTAACCCTCGTTGCATCTGCTGTTGCTAACTCAATGGCTAGGAGGTATCACTTCTGTAGTGAATAAGAGTTCAAAGTTCATACCATTCGCAACCAAAGTTCACGCTGATGTTGGCTTCGTTCTGTATTTATTATCTGAACCATTCTGACATAGGACCGTCGTCCCCACATCTTCGGAACAGGAAGTTCTGTTGTCATCAAGGCTTTATATAGGAAGGGAGAAGAGGGCGTTTTTGAAAAGTTTTATAGCCCATGTCCCTTCACAGAGGTGGGCCACTGAGTGAGCAGCCCTAACTTATGAGAACCCACATCTCACATTTTAGAAGCTAAAATCACATTTCATCCCATCACAAATAATTTCATATTCAAACATTTAAATTGAACAACAATTCCATGTGAATCCGATAACTCTGATGTGTAGACTTTCCACTGTAGAGTTTATGTCATCTTATCATTGATGAGAATGTCTCAGATGACAACTGAACTGACATCATATTCATTAAGTACCACCGCATATGTTCAATTGTTCGGATTACCAGAATATACTTAATTTCCCACCACCTACTGATGTTCCCAGAATCTCTATGTTAACCAAGTTTTTTTAAACGTAACCTCAGTAGGTTAGAGAGAGGAAAAAAGGGGGGAAGAGGAATTTATGACTGTCATAAACCTATCCCCCAGGCCAACGTCATGACACTAGTATGAAATGTCACATCCGTCTCCATCACTTAGTGCTGTACCCCTCCCCCTCACTGTGAATCCTGGGGATGTGTGAATCAGGCTGTCACCGTGAGGATGCCAGGACATACAGGACAGGAGCCAAGGCCAGGTGGAGGAACACTACA
Organism: Oncorhynchus mykiss; assembly: GCF_013265735.2. NCBI lineage: Eukaryota > Metazoa > Chordata > Actinopteri > Salmoniformes > Salmonidae > Oncorhynchus > Oncorhynchus mykiss. The sequence continues at coordinate 10,375,339 of NC_050570.1, forward strand.
CATTAATCATCCATCAAGATGTCGTTATATCACAATTAAATAATAATTTATTAGCATTACCATACAGATGCCAAGACAGGACAGGAGCCAAGGCCAGGTGAATGAACTCAACATGACTAATCCATCATGTTCAATGCAGTTTCTGTGGTGAAGAATGCAATTAATACAGGCATACAGGCTGGAAAGGTCTCATGATTCACCATGTTTTTGTGAAGGACGAAGCATTGGTTTTAAAAACCTCACACTCTCTCCTGATTGTTTGTGCAGGGACACAGTGTGTGTGTGGATGTGCAGGGTGTGTCTTGTGATTATAGTGCATTCTGAAAGTATTCAGACCCCTTGACTTTTTCCACAATTTGTTACATTACAGCCTTATTCTAAAATGGATTAAATCGTTTTTCTTCCTCATCAATCTACACATAATACCCCATAATGACAAAACAAAAACAGATTAAGACATTTGTGCAAATTTATAAAAAAATAAATACAACTTAAACTTCAAATTTACATAAGTATTCAGACCCTTTACTCAGTACTTCATTGAAGCACCTTTGGCAGCGATTACAGCCTTGAGTCTTTTTGGGTAGGACGCTACAAACTTGGCAGCTGAAGTAAAATAAATATAAAATAAAACATTTAAATAAAGAAGAAAACAACAACAAAATAACAGTAGCAGGGCTATATACCGGGATTACTAGAACAGAGTCAATGTGCGGGGGCACCGGTTAGTCGAGGTAATTGAGGTAATATGTACATGCATAGTCACTTCAGAGATAAAGTGACTATGCATGGATAATAAACTGAGAGTAGCAACAGTGTAAAAATGGGGGTGGGGGAACAATGCAAATAGTCCGGGTAGCCATTTGATTAGCTGTTCAGGAGTCTTATGGCTTGGGGGTAGAAGCTGTTAAGAAGCCCTTTGGACCGAGATTTGGCGCTCTGGTACAGCTTGCTGTGCGGTAGTAGAGAGAACAGTCTATGACTAGGGTGGCTTGAGACTTTGGCAATTGTAGGGCCTTCCTCTGACACTGCCTGGTATAGAGGTCCTGAATAGAGGTCCTGAATGGCAGGAAGCTTGGCCCCAGGGAGGCCAAGCAGTTGCCATACCAGGCGGTGATGCAACCGGTCAGGATGCTCTCGATGGTGCAGCTGTAGAACTGGCATGGATCTGAGGACCCATGCCAAATATCTCCTGATGGGGTATAGGTATTGTCGTGCACTCTTCACGACTGTTTTGGTGTGTTTGATTGGGTTCAAGTCCGGGCTCTGGCTGGGCCACTCAAGGACATTCAGAGACTTGTCCCGAAGCCACTCCTGTGTTGTCTTGGCTGTGTGCTTAGGGTCGCTGTCCTGTTGGAAGGTGAACCTTCAACCCAGTCTGAGGTCCTGAGTGCTCTGGAGCAGGTTTTCATCAAGAATCTCTCTGTACTTTGCTCCGTTCATCTTTCCGTCTCTCAGTCCCTGCCGCTGAAAAACATCTCCACAGCATGATGCTGCCACCAAACAGATATAGGGAAGGAAATTACACAAGAAATTGAGTCCATGTGAGTCCAATGAGCGATGATGCGCGTGACTGGGAAAGGCAGGTGTGCGTACTGAAATTGGCTTGAGTGCGTAATGTTGGGGAGTCTGGCACCCTTGAGGGCCAGAGGAAGGAAGAGCGGTAGCAGACGTGACACCATAGGGATGGTGCCAGGTTTTGTCCAGACGTGACGCTTGTCATTCAGGGCAAAGAGTTCAATCTTGATTTCATCAGACCAGAGAATCTTGTTTTTCATGGTCTGAGAGTCTTTTAGGTGCCTTGTGTGTAGATTGGTATTGTTTGTAGATTGATGAGGATTTTTATTTATTTAATCCATTTTAGAAAAAGGCTGTAACATAACAAAATGTGGAAAAAGTCAAGGGGTCTGAATACTTTCCAAATGCACTGTAATTCTGTCTTTAAATCCACATCCAGATAATTCCATACCAGACAGTTTCCTCCTCATTCATTCACATCTCCTACCTCTCTGTTATTATTCAACACAGTAATCTCATCTCCTACCTCTCTGTCATTATTCAACACAGTAATCTCATCTCCTAACTCTCTGTCATTATTCAACACAGTAATCTCATCTCCTACCACTCTGTCATTATTCAACACATTAATCTCATCTCCTACAGGGCGATGGTCATTTAATTCCGTTACCTTTGCCTTCTTGGGTACAGGAACAATGGTGGCCATTTAAAGCAGGTGGGGACAGCAGACTGTGATAGGGAGATATTGAATATGTCCATTAACACTCCAGCCAGATGGTCTGCATATGCTCTGAGGACACGGCTAGGGATGTCAACTGGGCTGGCAGCCTTGCGAGGGTTAACACATTTAAATGTCTTACTCACATCAGCCACAGAGAAGGAGAGTCCACAGTCCTTGGTAGTGGGCCACGTCGGTGGCACTGTATTATCCTCAAAGCGGGCAAAGAAAGTGTTCAGTTTGTCTTGAAGCAAGACGTCGGTGTCCGTGACGTGGCTGGTTTTCTTTTTGTCTGTAGACCCTGCTACTACGTCTTGTGTCTGAGCCGTTGAATTACGGCTCCACTTTCTCTCTATACTGACATTTCGCTTGTTTGATTGCCTTGCGGAGGGAATAACTATACTGTTTGTATTCGGCCATAATCCCAGTCACCTTTCTATAGTTAAATGTGGTGGTTTGCGCTTTCAGTTTTGCACGAATGCTGCCATCTATCCACGGTTTATGGTTAGGGTAGGTTTTAGTAGTCACAATGGGCATAACATCTCCTATGCACTTCCTTATAAACTCACTCACCAAATCAGTGTAAACGTCTATATTATAATCTGAGGCTACCTGGAACATGTCCCAGTCCGCGTGATCAAAACAATCTTGAAGCGTGAATTCCGATTGGTCAGACCAGCGTTGAATAGTTCTTAACACGGCTACATCCTGTTTGAGTTTCTGCCTATAGGAAGGGAGGAGCAAAATGGAGTCGTGGAGGGCGGGGGAGGGCCTTGTATTCATCGTGGAAGTTAGTAATCTCATCTCCTACCACTCTCTGTCATTATTCAACACTGTAGTCTCGTCTCCTACCACTCTCTGTCATTATTCAACACTGTAGTCTCATCTCCTACCGCTCTGTCATTATTCAACACCGTAGTCTCATCTCAAATATTTTCCCTGATCTCAACATTTCCAAGGTTTAAAAACCCGGATCAAGTTTGTGTATTGTATTGTCCAGATCATTGTGGGGGTGATTCTACTCTACTACCTCCTGGGAATCAGTGCCTTGATCGGGGCCACAGTCATCGCTGTCCTGGCCCCTGTCCAGTACTTTGTGGCCACCAAGCTGTCCCAAGCACAGAAGAGCACTCTGGTAAGTAATATGCCATTTAGCAGACTTTTTTTTATCCAAAGTGATTTATAGCTAGGCATGCATACGTATTACTTAAAGTTGGTCCCAGGAATCAAACCCACTGCGTTGGAAGGACCATGCTCTACCAACTGTGCTAGCACCCTTCATTAAGCAATTAGCTTTCTTTTTCTTTTTTTTATCCTCCTGAAATCTGCTCCTGCATTCATGCTCCCCAACTTGAACCCTGAGTGGTCATGCTCCCCAACTTGAACCCTGAGTGGTCATGCTCCCCAACTTGAACCCTGAGTGGTCATGCTCCCCAACTTGAACCCTGAGTGGTCATGCTCCCCAACTTGAACCCTGAGTGGTCATGCTCCCCAACTTGAACCCTGAGTGGTCATGCTCCCCAACTTGAACCCTGAGTGGTCATCCTCCTCAAATGTAACCCTGAGTGGACATCCAAAAAGGAACAGGGAAAAACAAAAACCTGAATCTTCCTCAAATGTCAGAAAAAACTCATACAAAACTAAACCAAAAAGGTATCCTCATTCAATTACAAATCTTTCAGAACCATACATAGGTCGTGGAACCTGAGAGGATGGAACTGCTTTGGCAGTTAGTCTGGAGTACTCCATGTATGTATTATCCTATAGGAGTATATTATGGTATAGGAGTAGTTCATGATTGTGCGCACTATGGTATAGGAGTAGTTCATGTTTGTGTGTATTCTGTTGAAGGAATACTCCAGTCATTCAGATGTGTGTGTGTATTACCCTATAGGAGTACTACAGTCATTCAGATGTGTGTGTGTATCACCCTATAGGAGTACTCCAGTCATTCAGATGTGTGTGTGTGTGTGTGTGTGTGTATCACCCTATAGGAGTACTCCAGTCATTCAGATGTGGGTGTGTGTGTGTGTGTGTATCACCCTATAGGAGTACTCCAGTCATTCAGATGTGTGTGTGTATCACCCTATAGGAGTACTCCAGTCATTCAGATGTTTGTGTGTATCACCCTATAGGAGTACTCCAGTCATTCAGATGTGTGTGTGTATCACCCTATAGGAGTACTCCAGTGAGCGGTTGAAGAAGACCAATGAGTTGCTGCGGGGAATCAAGCTGCTGAAGCTGTATGCCTGGGAACACATCTTCTGTCACAGTGTGGAGGAGACCAGGGGCAAGGAGCTCACCAGTCTGCAGACCTTTGCCCTATATACGTCCATATCTAGTAGGTTACCTTACCTCAAATATACAGAGCTCTACACCATCCATATCTAGTAGGTTACGTTACCTACCTCTACAGGTACATATCTAGTAGGTTACCTTACCTCAAATACACAGAGCTCTACACCATCCATATCTAGTAGGTTACCTTACCTCAAATAGACAGAGCTCTACACCATCCATATCTAGTAGGTTACCTTACCTCAAATAGACAGAGCTCTACACCATCCATATCTAGTAGGTTACCTTACCTCAAATACACAGAGCTCTACACCATCCATATCTAGTAGGTTACCTTACCTCAAATACACAGAGCTCTACACCATCCATATCTAGTAGGTTACCTTACCTCAAGTACACAGAGCTCTACACCATCCATATCTAGTAGGTTACATTACCTACCTCTACAGGTCCATATCTAGTAGGTTACGTTACCTACCGCTACAGATCCACATCTAGTAGGTTACCTTACCTCAAATACACAGAGCTCTACACCATCCATATCTAGTAGGTTACGTTACCTACCTCTACAGATCCATATCTAGTAGGTTACCTTACCTACCTCTACATGGTTTATAAAATGTTACCCCTCTCAACAATGTGTCAGTTCTGCTAGAGTTTATAAAATGTTACCCCTCTCAACAATGTGTCAGTTCTGCTAGAGTTTATAAAATGTTACCCCTCTCAACAATGTGTCAGTTCTGCTAGAGTTTATAAAATGTTACCCCTCTCAACTATGTGTCAGTTCTGCTAGAGTTTATAAAATGTATGAACTGTAGTAGATTTTGCAATTCTGCAATCAGATTTGTTTTTGCAGTATTTTTTATTCATTTTACCTTTATTTAACGAGGCAAGTCAGTTAAGAACAAAATCTTATTTTCAATGATGGCCTAGAAACAGAGGGTTAACTGCCTTTTTCAGGGGCAGAACGACAGATGTGTACCTTGTCAGCTCAGGGATTCGATTTTGCAACCTTTCAGTTACTAGTCCAACGCCCTAACCACTAGGCTACCTGCTGCCCCAATTATTATCCAATGGTTTGCAAATTTAACCAATCACCACATAAAACAGTCGTATCACAGCAATATTAATCCATTACACTGTCTGACCACCGCAGTACAAAAGGAGGGCTCACAACGTTATCCAATCTCCACCCTTTTACTTCATGAAATGGTTCAATGTGTGTGTAACTCTCTCATTGCTGATGCTCTAGCTTAGTCCTAGACAACAACCGCTGTAAGCCATTCAGTTGAGCTGAGTCCCTGGAGAAAAACACAGCGAGGAAGACACGAGCTGAGATCCTGGAGAAAGACACAGCGAGGAAGACACGAGCTGAGATCCTGGAGAAAGACACAGCGAGGAAGACACGAGCTGAGATCCTGGAGAAAGACAGCGAGGAAGACACGAGCTGAGATCCTGGAGAAAGACACAGCGAGGAAGACACGAGCTGAGATCCTGGAGAAAGACACAGCGAGGAAGACACGAGCTGAGATCCTGGAGAAAGACACAGCGAGGAAGACACGAGCTGAGATCCTGGAGAAAGAAACAGCGAGGAAGATACGAGCTGAGATCCTGGAGAAAGAAACAGCGAGGAAGACACGAGCTGAGATCCTGGAGAAAGACACAGCGAGGAAGACACGAGCTGAGATCCTGGAGAAAGACACAGCGAGGAAGACACGAGCTAAGATCCTGGAGAAAGACACAGCGAGGAAGACACGAGCTGAGATCCTAGAGAAAGACACAGCGAGGAAGACACGAGCTGAGGTCCTGGAGAAAGACAGCGAGGAAGACACAAGCTGAGATCCTGGAGAAAGACAGCGAGGAATACACGAGCTGAGATCCTGGAGAAAGACACAGCGAGGAAGACACGAGCTGAGATCCTGGAGAAAGACACAGCGAGGAAGACACGAGCTGAGATCCTGGAGAAAGACACAGCGAGGAAGACACGAGCTGAGGTCCTGGAGAAAGACAGCGAGGAAGACACAAGCTGAGATCCTGGAGAAAGACAGCGAGGAATACACGAGCTGAGATCCTGGAGAAAGACACAGCGAGGAAGACACGAGCTGAGATCCTGGATAAAGACACTGTCTGTAGAGAGAGAGACTGAGAACCTGGAGAAAGACACTGTCTGTAGAGAGAGAGCCTGTGAGAGGGATTTCTGGAACAAACTGTATGTACAGTATCTGAACCATACTGTCACGTATCTAATGTTGCCTATGTGTCTCCTCGTTCTCAGTATTCATGAACGCAGCCATCCCTATCGCAGCTGTCCTGACCGTGAGTATTCATTCCAGTCATAAATGCCTAATCATATCTCATAGATGCCCTTCATAATACTGTCTACAGCCTAACCCAAATATCTGTCCTCCCTCACATTATAATATACTACTGTCTACAGCCTAGCCCAAATATCTGTCCTCCCTCACATTATAATATACTACTGTCTACAGCCTAGCCCAAATATCTGTCCTCCCTCACATTATAATATACTACTGTCTACAGCCTAGCCCAAATATCTGTCCTCCCTCACATTATAATATACTACTGTCTACAGCCTAGCCCAAATATCTGTCCTCCCTCACATTATAATATACTACTGTCTACAGCCTAGCCCAAATATCTGTCCTCCCTCACATTATAATATACCACTGTCTATAGCCTAGCCCAAATATCTGTCCTCCCTCACATTATAATATACTACTGTCTACAGCCTAACCCAAGTTTATGTCCTCCCTCACATTATAATATACTACTGTCTACAGCCTAGCCCAAATATCTGTCCTCCCTCACATTATAATATACTACTGTCTACAGCCTAGCCCAAATATCTGTCCTCCCTCACATTATAATATACCACTGTCTATAGCCTAGCCCAAATATCTGTCCTCCCTCACATTATAATATACTACTGTCTACAGCCTAACCCAAGTTTATGTCCTCCCTCACATTATAATATACTACTGTCTACAGCCTAGCCCAAGTTTATGTCCTCCCTCACTTTATTCACCATAGAACAGCATGTTTTCACCTCAATTCCCCCTCTAAAAATATTTCTCAGTGGATGGGCAATCCCTTTCCCCCAGTAAAGGGCACAGACCAGACCAGACTAGAATGGTATCGCTCATAATCCAATCAGTCTGGCATGTTGCCACTATAAAGGATGGCCAGTGACATTTCCCAGGGACACCGTAGAGGTTTGTGACATGGCAGGCCACTGTAAATCCCAGTTATATTTATGGTGGCTGGAGCCGTCAAGGCAGTTTTTGGTGTGGTGACAAATCCAGTATGGCAGACAGACAGGCAAACAGGCAGACAGACAGGCAAACAGACAGGCATAGAGAACACAAGGAGAAGTCCTTGAATGAGTGAAATGTATTTTGGAAAGAGACAGTGATTGGTTTATCCCTCACCCTTTGGAACACAAATTAAATAGAGATAGAGGGATAGAGAGAGAGGACAAACTGATGTCCTTCTGGATGAGCAATGTGGGTTTTGGAGACAGCGATTTGCTTATCACAGCCCTGAAATTCTCAAGTTAATCACAAACTAAATGAAGGGTAAAAACATTTGCAGAAATCAGTTTTAAGTGCATATCTTTGAGGGATATTTATTATTTCAGGACCAAATCCTGTACTGTAAGATGCAAGCACAGCTCCGACTACAGCACACATCTACCATTGACATCAATGCATGTTTATGTAAAAGTTTGTGTTGCTAACTTGAATTTGATTCCAGATTCAGAATCTCACCCACAATATACTGCATATGCTGGTTATTGGAGTGATTATGACAATTTTTTCTCTCTCCTCTCGTCATCTCCCTCTAGACGTTTGTGGTCCATGTGCACATCTCTGAGGAGGCTGACCTGTCCCCTGCTGTAGCCTTTGCCTCCTTGTCCCTGTTCCACATCCTGGTCACTCCTCTCTTCCTGCTCTCCAGTGTGGTACGGTCCACGGTCAAGGCCCTGGTCAGGTGAGCTGGGTATCATGGACACCAGATGTGGGGTAACTATAGTTTTAACTATGCTTTGTTTAAAGAAACTATTTTTCCAGGGGAAACAAATAGTTACTTTCGAGGTGACTAGAACTATTTGAATACAGATCTCAAAAATGACTACTTTTTTAAATGTCTTTTTTTATTTCACCTTTATTTAACCAGGTAGGCTGGTTGAGAACACCTTTATTTAACCAGGTAGGCTGGTTGAGAACACCTTTATTTAACCAGGTAGGCTGGTTGAGAACACCTTTATTTAACCAGGTAGGCTGGTTGAGAACACCTTTATTTAACCAGGTAGGGTGGTTGAGAACACCTTTATTTAACCAGGTAGGCTGGTTGAGAACACCTTTATTTAACCAGGTAGGCTGGTTGAGAACAAGTTCTCATTTACAACTGCGACCTGGCCAAGATAAAGCAAAGCAAAGCAGTGCGACACAAACAACAGAGTTACACATGGAATAAGCAAGCGTACAATAAATAACACAATAGAAAAAAAGAACGTCTATATACAGTGTGTGCAAATGGCGTGAGGAGGTAGGCAATAAATAGGCCATAGTAGTGAAGTAGTTAACATTTTGCAGATTAACACTGGAGTGATAAATGGGCAGATGATGTGCAAGTAGAAATACTGGTGTGCAAAAGAGCAGAAAAGTAAATAAAAACAATATGGGGATGAGGTAGGTAGATTGGGTGGGCTATTTACAGATGGACTATGTACAGCTGCAGCGATCGGTTAGCTGCTCAGATAGTTGATGTTTAAAGTTAGTGAGGGAAATATAATATACAGATCCCAAAAGATGACTCCTTTTTTACAGTGAACTTCCAGAAGACGTCTTAAGGTATTAGAAATACATCAAAACACAATAATATTGAAGTAAACACCCTTGCCAACTGACATAAAAATCATTTAAATACAGATCCCAGAAAATGACTACTTTTTAAAGATATTTAAATACAGATCCCAAAAATTGACAACTTTTTTAAACTGTTTAAATACAGATCCCCAGAAATTACTATTTTTTTTATTTTTATATTTAAATACAGATCCCAAAGATCTGAGAAAGCAACTACTTTTTAAAAAACTATTTGAATATAGATCTCAGGAGGTGACTACTTTTGGATTGGCTGCCTTCAACTAATGGCAGGGCTGTATCTGGAACTGCATGTTGCAGATAGAAATAGAATGAATAAAGAACACACAATCCCCTATAGTATTCCAAGCAATCTGACAGCCATATTTGATCTACACAATACATTTCTATCTGAACATTTTGTAAATGTCCATTCTCCTGAATGTCCATTGCCCCATGTGTACATAATCAACTCAAATCAATTACCCAATGATATTTTGTAGAGATAAGTTTAAATAAGTTGTTACCCTCAACTACTGTAGGACTCAACATGCCACTGAAAAGGTTAAAAGCTGCAATTCATTTTATAATATGTGAAAATACTGCAGAGAAGTTCAAAGCCATTTGCAAACATTGCAAACAGCAAGTTGGATGCTTGGCCAAAGCAACGTCGAACCTCTTTGTCCATCTGAGGGGAAGTGTTATGGTTTCAAACACACACTGTACCATCTTTAAAGGGATAGATTACTCAGAATACAAACTAACATTATGATCAACCTACATTGGTTGTAGTTGATTCAAGAAGGCCGTTTTGTGATATTTAGTTTCCCTTTGACAATTAAAATACATATTTTGTTTCTTTTAGCAATTCTCAGTAACACTTAATATTAAACTGTTCTTGTTCCTGTGTAATAAAACTGTAATTAAATAAGGGTTAAGGTAAAATAAATAAATAAATAACTTCCTTACTATGCAATTATAAAGCCATTTCCAAGGCCTTATGTTACAACAATGTTGCTGTGTAATAATCACAAAGTTACTAAACATATATAAGAATTTGATGTCACTGTATTACTTTGTCTCACTCATGATGAACATTTTTGTCATTTTGAAGCTGCAAAAGTCTTCTCTGATGTTGAGGTGATTCCATGTCCCTCACATATTTAATACTTTCAAATATAATTATTTTTCTGAGACCTGTATTTGAACATCAAAGAAAATAGTTGCCTTGTAGTTTAAACTCAAATAAACTACAAAATACAACCATTTTCTGCCCAGGTCTGATGGTCACACACACAGTCGCATGCACACATGCACACACAGCTCTGTTTTTGTGAATTTTCAGAACATTTTGGGGAGTACAAATGTATTCCCATTTAAAAATCCTATTTTCCCTAACCTTAACCCAAACCCTAACCCTAACCTTAAACCTAACCCTTAAGCCTAAAATAGCATTTGTGACCGACCGCTTTGATTCGGTCTTATATAGCAAAATTTGAAATGGGGAGTTTTTACATTGGATAAAAGCAGAGACACAGAGCTACAAAATGGTATATCATACACTGCATTTGAGGAACAATGGGAAGATAATTCTGATTTGAAAGTTGGTCAACTTGTAACCTCACTTTTGAGACAATGGACTTTGAATGTGTTGGTACCTACTGGAGGGCTCTTCTTTGTCTATACCCATTCAGCATTGTTCACACCCTCTTAAGCTTTAGCCCCACAAATCTCTTTAAAACTTCTTCGGGATAGTAGGCAGCATTTTCACTTTTGGATAAATAGCGTGCCCAAATTCAACTTCCTGCTACTCATCCCCAGAATATAAGATATGCATAGTATTAGTAGATTTGGATAGAAAACACTCTGAAGTTTCTAAAACTGTTTGAATCATGTCTGTGAGTATAACAGAACTTATGTAGCAGGGAATACCCCGAGGACAAACCATTCAGATTTTGTTTTTGAGGTCACTGTCTATTCAATGGGATTTCATCTGGAAACCAGATTTCTAAGGGACTTGTTTGCAGTTCCTACCGCTTCCACTGGATGTCACCAGTCTTTAGAAATTGGTTGAGGTTATTCCTTTGTGTAATGAAGATGTACAGCCATCTTGAACAAGTGTCATGTCATGTGTACTGTTTGATAGTTGCGCAAGACCAGAAAGCATGATTGAGTTTGTTGTCTTCCTGTATTGAACACAGATCATCCCGTCTTCAATTTTATCGATTATTTACGTTTAAAAATACGTAAAGTTGTATTACAAAAGTAGTTTGAATTGTTTTGGCAATGTTTACAGGTAACTTTTGAGATATTTTGTAGTGACGTTGGTCAAGTTGGAACCAGTGTTTTTCTGGATCAAACGTGCCAAATAAATGGACATTTTGGATATATATGGACGGAATTAATCAAACAAAAGGACCATTTGTAATGTTTATGGGACATATTGGAGTGCCAACAAAAGAAGCTCGTCAAAGGTAAGGCATGATTAATATTTTATTTCTGTGTTTTGTGTCGCATCTGCAGAGTTGAAATATGCTACTCTCTCATTGTTTACTGTTGTGCTATCATCAGATAATAGCATCTTATTCTTTTGCCGAAAAGCCTTTTTGAAATCTGACATGTTAGCGGGATTCACAACGAGTGTAGCTTTAATTTGGTATCTTACACGTGTGATTTAATGAGTTTGATTTTTAAAGTATTTTATTTGAATTTGGCGCTCTGCATTTTCCCTGGCTATTGGCCAGGTAGGGCGCTAGCGTCCCGCCTATCCCAGAGAGGTTTTAAGGGTTGATCCGAGTGTCCAAACAGCAGCAGTCAAGCACCCAAGCAACCTGGCTAATGTTGGATGGCTTGCTAGCTACTTCCAGACAGAACATCTCACTGGCAATTTTACTCACCTTAGCAGAGCTGGTTAGGCTGTTTTTATGTTATCAGAGCGATGGTGACTGCAACTGTGCTTCTGGCAACAATTTATGCTTTTTTTGCCAACGTTTACGGACACCGGCCATATTCAACTGGTATTGAGCGTTTGTAAAAATTTGTCAACTATGTCTATCAACAGTTGTCAACATTCTATTGAAATGTTACTTGCATAGTGGGGTATTTTGTTAACCTGTAGTGACACACCATCCTGTGAATGGGACCACTGTCATCATCTGAAACTAATTAGCATAACGCAACGGACATAAATCTTCCTAGAAAATATTCCTATTCATGAAAATCACAAGTGAAATATATTGGAACACAGCTTAGCCTTTTGTTCATCACCCTGTCATCTCAGATTTTCAAAATATGCTTTACAGCCAATGCTAGACAAGCATTTGTGTAAGTTTATCATAGCCTAGCATAGCATTATGCCTTGCTAGCAGCAGACAACCTGGTCACAGAAATCAGAAAAGTAATCAAATTCAATCGTTTACCTTTGATGAACTTCGGATGTTTTCACTCACAAGACTCCCAGGTAGACAGCCAAAGTTAATTTTTTCACAAAATATTATTTTTGTAGGCGAAATAGCTTCGTTTGTTCATCACGTTTGGCTGAGAAATCACCGAACACCGAAAAATATTCAAAATTAGCTCCATAATATCGACAGAAACATGGCAAAAGTTGTTTAGAATCCATCCTCAAGGTGTTTTTCTAATATCTATTTGATAATATATCCGTTGGGACAATTCGTTTTTCACTAGGACCGATTGGAAAAATGGCTACCTCTGTATTTTACGCGAGAATCTCTCTCGGAGCCACCATGTGACCACTTACGCAATGTGGCCGCCTATGGCTATTCTTCAACAGAAATGCGTAAAACTACGTCACAATGCTGTAGACACCTTGGGGAATACGTAGAAAGCGTAAGCTTGTTGATGGTACATTCATAGCTGAATAGGGAGCCATTGGAACGCAGCGCTTTCAAAACCTGGGGCACTTCCGGATTGGATTTTTCTCAGGCTTTTGCCTGCAACATCAGTTCTGTTATACTCACAGGCAATATCTTTACAGTTTTGGAAACGTTAGTGTTTTCTATCCAAAGCTGTCAATATATGCATATTCTAGCATCTTTTCCTGACAAAATATCCCGTTTAAAACGGGAATGTTTTTTTTCAAAAAATGAAAATACTGCCCCCTAACACCATTAAGACATGTGGCTAGCTAGCTAGCTAAACAATTAACCATAATCCCAACTCATGATATTACTACTGTGCATGAATTTTCAGGTAGCTAACCAACCAGGTTCAATGTTAGCTAGCTAACATTAGGCAATAACTAGCAATGCAAATGGCTCTGCGATACAAATAATAAGATCATACACATAACATTAGCTAGCTAGCCAGCTGGCTAACATTAGCTAGCTAACTAACAGCATACTTTAACTTGAAATGAAATGAAAACAACTTTGTCAAAATAAGAAACGTGTAATATCTGAAAATGTAGCTAGCTAGACTATCTTACCCATATACATAATGGATGGATGCTTCTCTCTGTCACGGATGCCATGGTTGCCCTTAGTTTGAAGATCTAATCCGGAGACGGGTGTTTTCTCCATCTCCTTAGCTATCATAGTCTAATTCCACTGATTCCAAAACTCTGTCCTCCAGAAAGTGGAGAGCAACACTTATGCAGCTCCACTATGCAATATATAAGATGCATTTGTCACATATACTCCCTCAACGGCCTCTAGGTCATCAGGCTGCTGATTATCCCGCACACCTGTCACCATTTATTTATTAAAATATTCACTCCCTGTACTTGCTTCCCAAATCTCAGTGCACTCATTACAGCGTTAGACAGGATTACCTAAAAAATACCAACCAGCTAAAATAGACAGAAGCGTGCTCTATGGCAGACCAATACGAACTCATCTCTTGGCATGTCCAGCCCACTCATTATCTCAGCCAATCATGGCTAGCGGGAAGGTTGCTGCCTTTTTCTGTGGCTTAACCAACAACTAGGCTCATAATTGTATTCATATTTACAGATTGCATACATGTTTAATATTCATATTTACAGATTGCATACATGTTTAAGGCACATGAAAAAAATGAATTTTGATTTAAAAAAAAGTTCAAATGTCTCTCTTGTAAAGTAGTGACCCGCGACATCCTGAAACAAGTCACATTTTAGCAAATTCAGGACATGAAAAAAGTCCTGACTTTTCACATTTTTTCTTGTTGTCAGGACATTGAGGTCACACACACACACACACACAGAGATGAATTGAACTGAGTAGCGGTGTTAATTAAGTTGAGATAAGGTGAATTTACATAAAATCTACCAGAATAATGTTTTTAACTGGGTTGAAACTAAACTGAAGTGAATCAATCTAGAGTGATTGAGTGAATCAATCTAGATTTTTTTTCAGACAGTGCCTCAGTCGTCAGTAAAACACCAGTCCGTTTCCCTCAGTAACATTGACTTCTACACTGGTGATTAGTTTAACTGCTGTCATTTATTGTCTTGTCATAGAGCTACCCTTCACCATGTTTCTTTTCCTCACAGACCATTAGCCATCCCGTCATACAGTTCTAAAGACTGCTTGGAGCATCTTACATTACCCTCTGCACTGAGTATAGGAAGAGTGGGCGTGTTTGGCCATACCAATCACTGTATCGTTGTCACGCCCTGACCGTAGAGATCTTTTTTATTCTCTATGTTTGGTTGGTCAGGGTGTAACTCGGGTGGGAAACTCTATGTTCTGTGTTTCTATGTTTTGGCCGGGTATGGTTCTCAATCAGGGACAGCTGTCTATCATTGTCTCTGATTGGGAATCATACTTAGGCAGCCTTTATCCCTTTTGTATTTTGTGGGATGTTGTCTTTGTTAGTGGCCTGTATAGCCCTAGTAAGCTTCACGTTCGTTTTTGTTATTTCTTGTTTTGTTGGCGACATTTAAAATAAAGACAAATGTACGCTCACCATGCTGCACCTTGGTGCAGTCATTTCCACGACGAAGGCGATCGTGACACTCATCAGTCAAACACACAAGCATTCACCCATCTTGTTATTCCCTCTCAAATATTTGTTGCTTATTTGATCGGACAGAGAGCAAGAAAAGATAGAGGAGAGAGTTGCAGAAATGGCAGTGAGACGGATTCAAATCTATGATGCAGCGGTATATGTGTTCCAGAAGCAGTGGCTTAGACCACTGGACCACCCTGGACCACCCTGGACCACCCAGCCTGTCAGTCAATCACTGCTTTCATATTGGTTTACCATCATCTATGTACAAGTAAGTGCTTTAGATATGGTATTTTGGCCTTCTGTAAGTAGAAGAGCTGTACATCATGTATACAGAGTATTGTATATCCAAAGAGAGGGGTATCATTACCATGTTACAGTCATCCAGAGTGGAGAGATGTTGTCAGGGGTTTTCTCTGCATCCTGAGAGGACGTCATGATGTCTCGTAACAACCAATGGTGCGGAGCTGATATCTGCACATGGAGCCAGTATGTATATCATATAGCTGTCGTGTAAATGAGGAAGAAGTTGTCAATCTACATCCCATTTATATCCCACTTAAACCACTACTTCCTTACTCAATGACACACAAGTAAATACATCTATAATGTAATGTATTATAGATGACTCCTGTATCATGCTTGATTGTGATTGTTTTAGTTTTTCAAAACTCCATTAGAGTGGTCCACAATGTGTTTTAAAATAATCTGTATGGTGTAGTTGTATCATTGTGGAGTGACACTTAATTAAATGTTTCTAACTAACACAATCCTATCTTTATTCATGGTGACAGCAAGTTGAGTGTGATGCTGTATCTCAGGGGTAATCTAAGTCCATCATTCCATTTAGAGGTCCTTATGATCCCTGTAACAGCCTGGCATTGACACTGCCATTCTGCAGTATAGCTGGAGCATACTGCTGTTCTGCTCTACTGCAGTGGCTTTGGACACACGCACACGATCAGTCCTCACACTTAATTTAGAATTCTGAAGGATAGAATGTTAAAAAAGTATTGCTTAATGGGATCGAAGTCAATAACTCCTGTATCCTGGCATTTGAGTAAAGCTGAAGTGAAGTCTGACCATTCTGACATGACCTGGCTTTGAAACTTTGATAAGTGGTTGCCAGCCCCAGTGAGTGTGGAACATTTGTTTCATTATGGAGTACAGAGAGAGGGAGAGAGAGGAGAAAGAGAATAGTGAATTGAGGGAACAGAGAAAGAGAGGGAGAGAGAGAAGATAAGAGAACAGAGAGAGGGACAGGGTGAGATAGAGGAGGTTGGGAAATAGGGACGACACAGGGAGGAATGAGAGAGAGGGGAGTGAGAGAGAGTGGGTAGTGAGAGAGAGGGGGGGGGTGAGAGATAGAGGAGGGAGTGAGAGAGAGGGGGGGGGGGGTACAGAGAAGTGAAGCAATGTTCCACTAAATTGATGGGCCAATAAGAGCTCTTCAAATGCGCAATGAGATCCGTGGCTTGCTGAGCAGCCTGGAGTGTAACAGTACTTCTAGTCACAGCTGACTCAACCTGATTTATAGTAGATGTACAGCAAGGCCCATATTGTTTGGGAATATTTTGCTTAGGTGTGTGTTCATGTTTGTACTTAGGATTTCTACTAATCAGGTTCACACATTTATGCTCTAGCTGATTCCAGATGTTCTGAAGCTGGAGCAGGTAGATGACGGTGATAAGATGGCTGATTCTAATGCTTTCATTTGACCTGAAGTTGGAGCAGGTAGATGACGATGATAAGATGGCTGATTCTAATGCTTTCATTTGACCTGAAGTTGGAGCAGGTAGATGACAGTGATAAGATGGCTGATTCTAATGCTTTCATTTGAACTGAAGTTGGAGCAGGTAGATGACAGTGATAAGATGGCTGATTCTAATGCTTTCATTTGACCTGAAGTTGGAGCAGGTAGATGACAGTGATAAGATGGCTGATTCTAATGCTTTCATTTGACCTGAAGTTGGAGCAGGTAGATAGATGACAGTGATAAGATGGCTGATTCTAATGCTTTCATTTGACCTGAAGTTGGAGCAGGTAGATGACGATGATAAGATGGCTGATTCTAATGCTTTCATTTGACCTGAAGTTGGAGCAGGTAGATGACGATGATAAGATGGCTGATTCTAATGCTTTCATTTGAACTGAAGTTGGAGCAGGTAGATGACGATGATAAGATGGCTGATTCTAATGCTTTCATTTGACCTGAAGTTGGAGCAGGTAGATGACGGTGATAAGATGGCTGATTCTAGTTTGGCCCAGAAAAGGCACATATAAAAACAGAATACTTTATAACTGTTCACTTAAACCAATCATCTTTTCACTCCTCCGTCAGTTTTGCCTTCTTCTATCAGATGTACAGTCCAATGAGACTTTCCTGGCACTTTTCCTTTGAAAACCCTCTTGTTGTGTTGTTCCCTATCCCATCTCCAAAACACTAACTTTTCCTTATTGTAACTCACTCTGGAGAACAGCATCTGCTAATACTAGAATGTGGAAATATGAAATGTGTCGTTCGTGTCCCCCTGTAACCCTAACCATGTAACCTTAACCCCTGTTTCCTCATAGTGCCCAGAAGCTGAGTGAGTTCTTCAGTAGTGATGAGATTGGAGATGAGCAAGAGCCAAATGCTACCATGCCCACGGGCCCTAGCAACCACAAAACCATTCCCTCCGGCCCCAGAAACCACAACAACAAGTACCAGGCAGTGGTGAGTACCCAGCTATCACATAATGTTCTGAGAACATTATGTTTCTTAGAGATTGTTGAGAGCGTAGTTGTCCTATGGTGATTTAGCATACAAACGTCCTAAAACTTTCTGCGAATGGTACAGGATAGTTGCTTGGTTTTGGAACATTTTCTGAACATTTAAGTAACTTTAACAGAATGTTTTGTAAACATGGTTACATTTATATTGAATAAAAAATATAAACACAACATGTAAAGCTTCCCAATGTTTCATGGCCTGAAATAAAAGATTCCAGAAATGTTCCATACGCACAAAAATCTTATTACTCTCAAATGTTGTGCACACATTTGTTTTCATCCCTGTTAGTGAGCATTTCTCTTTTTCAAAGATAATCCATCCACCTGACAGGTATGGCATATCAAGAAGCTGATTAAATAACATGATCATTACAAAGGTGCACCTTGTGCTGGGGACAATAAAAGGCCACTCTACAATGCCAGATGTCTCAAGTTTTGAAGGAGCGTGCAATTGGCATGCAGAGTGCAGGAATGTTCACCAGAGCTGTTGCCAGAGAATTTAATGTTAATTTCTATACCATAAGTCGCTCTCCAAAGTCGTTTTAGAGAATTCGGCAGTACGTCTAACCGGCCTCATAATCGCAGACCATGTGTAACCACGCCTTCCAGGACCTCTTCCTCTGCGGGATCATCTGAGACCAGCCACCCAGATAGCTGATGAAACTGTGTGTTTGCTCAACCAAATCATTTTTGCAAAAACTGTCATTAACAGTCTCAGGAAAGAGATTTAACGATGCTCTTACAAAGGTTCTTACGATGAACTTAGGCTTAAGATGCTTTTGGGAAACTGGGACCTGTTCTCTATCCATGGAATTAGTGAATTGCGCCACCAGGATGGAGCTAGCATGCCATGTTTTCCACATATTTAATTTCATTTAATTTTAGTCTATTCAAACAAACCCAAATTCAAAGGAAACAAACAATCATTAAGATCATGTGTTGTCAATTAGTGGGCGCGTTAAATCTCCGAGCTGTTTGCCAAAACCATCGTTATTAACGTTGCACTTGAAAACGGCCATAATCTAATGCCTGTCTCAGACCACTCGTAGAACAGCTAGGTGCGTCGTTAGATGCTTTTTTTGCCCTCTCGCATTTCTTTATACACAGAAGATCTCTGCTAAACATAGAATCACATGGTTTATCCGTCTCTCCTTTACCACCGACAGCTTCAGAACAAAGTTGACTACAAATACAAAGTTGTCTTTGCAATTGATACAAACAAGTGACGTAGAAAAAGATGCTTCCTATGAAAGTTGACGGCATTAAAAATATAGAAAGTAGGCAATAGGCCTATTTCAAACATATTGAAATACATTTCATGTTCTATTTTGCTGTAATTTGTCTCAATATACTTCATAATGTGTAGCCTAACATGTGCAATGATGTGCCAAATCAGTGGTTTAGTGCATTTTTATTAGGTAAGCATTAGAATAAGACTCCTCAACATTTGCAGCCGTAGGTGGTGATATCTCTCTAGAAGCTGATCCGCTATCAGTATTGTGAAATATATATATTGTTAAGGTAAGATTTGAATGGAGTAAGTGGATCAGAGAGCACATGCGCCAACAACACACTTAGCGACCATTCTCTCTGCGTGGTGTTTTGGGAAACGCATGTGACATCTTCGGACGTTGTTGGAAAGATGCATCCTGTGAAACCAGGCCACCAGGAAACCAGAGTCAAATGTTCTCAGAACCTCCCTGCAACCTGAAAATAAACGTTCCCAGAACAGGGATCTAACCAGCAAAGCAAACGGTTCTAGGATACGAATAACAACATCATAAACGTACTGTTAGCTAGGGAGCCAGCCAGCTAATGTTAGCTAGCTAGCTAACAGTACACTTTAGATGGAATTGAAACCCCTTTCTGTCAAAATTAGAAACTTGTAATATCTGAAAATGTAGCTAGCTAGACTACCTTACCTGTATACGTCATCATGCATGATGTCATCCGTCTCCCTGTCATGGATGCCATACTACAGTTGCCCTTAGTTTGAAGATGTAATCGGTTCACATACGGTTCACATTTGTTTTGTGTTGTAGTCACGATCAATATCAACATTTACACAGATGCACGCAAGCGTACGCATGCACACATACATGAACACACACACACAGAGAGCTCCCACAAAGAGCTCTTAAACACTCAACCACTCATTCACAGGCAGAATGCACATCAATGTTGTAGTTAATGTCCTCCTTCCACCTCCACCCCAACCTCATTTGCACACACACTCACCACCTCCTCCACAATCCTCCGCCACCATCCACCACCTCTGTGGTTTTCATAGTGGTCCTGTAAAAAGCCTAAGCAATGCCCTGCCCCCTCCCTGCACCTCTCCCAGCCTCTGAAGGTGGTGAACAGGAAGAGACATCCCAGGGACGATTGGAACAACTACAGACATGAGGGAGGCAACCCACCCCCCCAGGAGGGAGACCAAGACCTCTGCATCAGGGTGAGTAGGAGGCAGACCAGGAGAAGGACCACTGGATCAGGGTGAGTGAGAGGTAGACCAGGAGGACCTAGACCTCTGGATCAGGGTGAGTGAGAGGTAGATCAGGAGGACCTAGACCTCTGGATCAGGGTGAGTGAGAGGTAGACCAGGAGGACATAGACTTCTGGATCAGGGTGAGTGAGAGGTAGACCAGGAGGACCTAGGGCTCTGGATCAGGGTGTGTGAGAGGTAGACCAGGAGGACCTAGACCTCTGGATCAGGGTGAGTGAGAGGTAGATCAGGAGGACCTAGACCTCTGGATCAGGGTGAGTGAGAGGTAGACCAGGAGGACATAGACTTCTGGATCAGGGTGAGTGAGAGGTAGACCAGGAGGACCTAGGGCTCTGGATCAGGGTGTGTGAGAGGTAGACCAGGAGGACCTAGACCTCTGGATCAGGGTGAGTGAGAGGTAGACCAGGAGGACCTAGACCTCTGGATCAGGGTGAGTTAGAGGTAGATCAGGAGGACCTAGACCTCTGGATCAGGGTGAGTGAGAGGTAGACCAGGAGGACCTAGACCTCTGGATCAGGATGAGTGAGAGGTAGACGAGGAGGACCTAGACCTCTGGATCAGGGTGAGTGAGAGGTAGATCAGGAGGACCTAGACCTCTGGATCAGGGTGAGTGAGAGGTAGACCAGGAGGACCTAGACCTCTGGATCAGGGTGAGTGAGAGGTAGATCAGGAGGACCTAGACCTCTGGATCAGGGTGAGTGAGAGGTAGATCAGGAGGACCTAGACCTCTGGATCAGGGTGAGTGAGAGGTAGACCAGGAGGACCTAGACCTCTGGATCAGGGTGAGTGAGAGGTAGACCAGGAGGACCTAGACCTCTGGATCAGGGTGAGTGAGAGGTAGACCAGGAGGACCTAGACCTCTGGATCAGGGTGAGTGAGAGGTAGACCAGGAGGACCTAGACCTCTGGATCAGGATGAGTGAGAGGTAGACCAGGAGGACCTAGACCTCTGGATCAGGGTGAGTGAGAGGTAGACCAGGAGGACCTAGACCTCTGGATCAGGGTGAGTGAGAGGTAGACCAGGAGGACCTAGACCTCTGGATCAGGGTGAGTGAGAGGTAGACCAGGAGGACCTAGACCTCTGGATCAGGATGAGTGAGAGGTAGACCAGGAGGACCTAGACCTCTGGATCAGGGTGAGTGAGAGGTAGACCAGGAGGACCTAGACCTCTGGATCAGGGTGAGTGAGAGGTAGACCAGGAGGACCTAGACCTCTGGATCAGGGTGAGTGAGAGGTAGCAGAACTAGATAAAAGTTCAAACTATCATTCAGTCTCATCAGTGTGCTGCCAGTGACAATATCCTGTCTGACTGCTTACTGCTGATCCTCTCCTGTCTGACTCCTTACTCAGTCAGATTATGTTTTTGTGAAAGCAGTGGGAATCAGTCTTTGACATTTGCTTTGATCAATGTGTGTGATGTTTCTTTCTCCAGATAACCAGTGGATATTTCACCTGGACAGATGGGACTCCCACCCTGTCTAACGTAAACATCAAGGTTCCCTTTGGTAAGGCTCTGCTGCTGGAGGAAGGTTAAACGCCATGGCATTAATACTCTATTAAAGGAATCACTACTCCCTCCTCCTATCCCCCCATCTCTCTACTCGCTCTCTCCCACCCAATTTCTAATTTCCTGTGTGTCTCTCTCTCGCTCTCTCTCTCAGGTCAGCTGACTATGATCGTGGGCCAGGTGGGTTGCGGGAAGTCGTCCCTGTTGCTGGCAGCTCTGGGAGAAATGCAGAGAGTCTCTGGGACTGTCACCTGGAACATGTAAGACTGGATGAAATTACTACTCACACCGTAGATGTCACAGATAGATGGATGGACAGTAAACTACTAGTAGGATGGACATACTAAATGGTTGACAAGCCTCTTTCTCATCCAAAGTACAAAGAAGGTCTATTAAATTACAGTAGGTTCATGTGGCCTGAGCTCAGATGATGTCAATTTGAAAGGTCATAGGTGAAATGTGTATTGTGACTCCAGAGTTCCAGGTAGCTATCCGCAGAGAGGCAGGTACAGTAGCCGTTCACAGAAAACCAGGTAGCCGTCCACAGAGAGCCAGGTAGCCGTTCACAGAAAACCAGGTAGCCGTCCACAGAGAGCCAGCCGTGCACAGATGACTGACTGTTTAACTCTCTCAGCGATAAAAAATGCTTTTGAATCAAATCCAATTTTATTTGTCACGTGCTTTGTAAACAACAGGTGTAGACTAACAGTGAAATGTTAACTTACGGGCCCTTCCCAACAATACAGAGAGAAAATATATAAATATAAAAATAATAACAAGAGGAATAAATGCACAACAAGTAATGATAACTTGGCTATATACACAGGATACCAGTACCGAGTCGATGTGCAAGGTCACGGGGTAATTTAGGTAGATACTTACTCAGTACATACGTATATGTACATATAGGTGTGACTAGGCAACTGGATAGGTAATAAACAGTAACAGCAGCTTATGTGATGAGTCAAAAGAGTTAGTGCAAAAAGGGTCAATTAAGCTTTCTGGGTAGCTTTAGGTTAACTATTTAACTAACTATTTAGCAGTCTTATAGCTTAGGTGTAGACACTGTTCAGGATACTGTTGGTTCCAGACTTGGTGCATCGGTACCGCTTGCCGTGCGGTAGCAGAGAGAACAGTCTATGACTTGGATGGCTGGAGTCTTTGACAATTTTTAGGGCCTTCCTCTGACACCGCCTGGTATAGAGGTCCGGGTGGCAGGGAGCTCGGCCCCAGTGATGTACTGGGTTGTACGCACTATCCTCTGTAGCTCGTTGTGGTCGTATGCCAAACAGTTGTCATACCAAGGAGTGAACCAGCTGTAGAAGCTGTAGAACTTTTTGAGGATCTGAGGGCCCATGCCAAATCTTTTCAATCTCCTGAGGGAGAAGAGGTATTGTCATGCCCTCTTTATGACTGTGTTGATTGATGCGTGTGGACCATGATAGTTCCTTAGTGATGTGGACACCAAGGAACTCGAAGCTCTCAACCTGTTCCTGGGGGTGTGCTTGGCCCTCCTTGGTCTTGCTGGCATTGAGGGAGAGGTTGTTGTCCTGGCACCATACTGCCAGGTCTCAATGTCGTTGGTGTTCAGGCCTACTACCATTGTGTCGTCTGCAAATGTAATGATGGTGTTGGAGTTGTGCGTGGCCATGCCATCGTGGGTGAACAGGCAGTGCAGGAGGAGACTAAGAGCGCACCCCTGAAGGGCCCCTGTGTTGAGGATCAGCGTGGCATAGTTGTTGTTACCTATCCTCACCACCGGGGGTGGCCAGTCAGGAAGTCCAGGATCCAGATGCAGAGGGAAGTGTTTAATCCCAGGGTACTTAGCTTAGTGATGAGCTTGGATGGCACAATGGTGTTGAACGCTGAGCTGTAGTCAATGAACAGCATTTTCATGTAGGTTTTCCTTTTGTTCAGGTGGGAAAGGGAAGTGTGGAGTGCAATAGCGATTGTGTCATCTGTGGATATGTTGGGGCGGTATGCGAAGTGGGGTGGGTCCAGGGTGTCTGGGATGATGGTGTTGATGTGAGTCATGACCAGACTTTTAAAGCATTTCATGGCTACAGATGTGAGTGCTACGGGGCAATAGTTATTTAGACAGCTTGCCGTTCTTGGGCACAGGGACTATGGTGGTCTGCTTGAAACATGTAGGTATTACAGACTGGGTCAGGGAGAGGTTGAACATGCAGTTGTCAGCTGAGTACGCATCCTGGTGATCCATCTGGCTCCTGCAGCCTTGTGAATGTTAACCTGTTTAAAGGCCTTACTCACATCAGCTACGGAGAGCGTGATCACACAGTCGTCCGGATCAGCTGGTGCTCTCATGCATAGTTCAGTGTTGCTAACCTTGTAGAACATAGAAGGTATTTAGCACCAACTCTCTGGTACCCTTTCCTGCAGTCAAATAACCAAAGCGCCCTCTAATGGCAACATGGGTGGAATGTTACTGATATGTTTTGTCATTTCAAAATTCATTAATAGAACCCATAGCGGCCATTGACAGCCTTTCTTTAAATTACTGTAGCCTATAGCGGCCATCGACAGCCTTAATTTAAATTACTGTAGCAGTCGAGAACAAATGAAACATCACAAAATGAAATGGCTAACAACCTGTTGTTGTATTTGTGTGGCTGTTGTCATCAAACAGAAACCGGAAACAGAGTATGCTCTCATTTGACTTTTCAAAGAATGTGCTGATCTATGGTGTCAAAAGTGATGCTAAAGTCTAGGAACACGAGGTAATTTACCACATTCACAAGTGCAGTCTCAGTACTATGGTGGGGTCTAAAACCAGACTGGAGCATTTAGAATACATTAATTGTCTTCAAGAAAGCAGTGAGTTGCTGCGCACAGCATTTTCCAATTTTTTTGAGAGGAATGGGAGATTCAATACAGGCCAATTTGTTTTATAATTTTCCGGGACAACATTTGGCTTTTTCAGGAGAGGTTATATTGCCACTTTTAGTGAGTTTTCTACACAATCGGAGGATAGGGAACTGTTTATTATGTTTAACATAGGAGTGCCAAGCACAGGAAGTAGCTCTTTCAGTAGTTTATTTGGAATAGGCTCCAGTCGGCAGTTGGCAGGTTTAGAGGCCATGACTATTTTCGTAAATGTGTCGAGATACATGTTAAAAAAACTTGTCTCCATTTATCCTAGGTCGTAGCAGTTCTTTGCAGACTCAGAACAAATTAGTTGTGTAGAAATATGCATATTTGAAGAGGAATCCATAATTTGCTTTCTAATTATCATTATCTTTTTGTCGAAGAAGTTCATGAATTCTTCGCTGCTGAAGTGAAGGCCATCCTCACTTGGGGAATTCTGCTTTTTAGTTAGCTTGGCGACAGTGACAAAATACATTTTTTGATTGTTCCGTTTCTCTTCAATCAGGTTGTAAAAGTAGCCTGGTCGAGCAGCAGTAAGATCTCTTCGATACTGCACGGTACTGTCTATCCAAGCTAGTCAGAAGACTTCCAGTTTGGTGGAGTATCATTTCCGTTCCAATTTTCTGGAAGCTTTTCTTCAGAGCTCGGGTACTTTCTGTATACCAGGGAGCTAGTTTCTTTTGACAAATGTTTTTTGGTTTCAGAGGTGCGTCTAGGCTATTACAAAGGTTAAGTTTAGATCCTCATGTGAGGTGATAACAGATTTTTGTACTCTGACATCCTTAGGTAGGTGGAGGGAGTCTGGAAGGGCATCTAGGAATCTTTGGGTTGTCTGAGAATTTATAGCGCAGCTTTTGATGATCCTTGGTTGGGGTCTGAGCAGATTGTTTGTTGCGATTGCAAACATAATAAAATTGTGGTACGATAGTCCAGGATTATGAGGAAAAACATTTACATCCACAATATTTACTCCACGGGACAAAACTAAATCCAAGGTATGATTATGGCAATGCGTAGATCCTGAGACATGTTGGACAAAACCCACTGAGTCGATGATGGCTCTCGAAAGCCTTTTAGAGTGGGTCTGTGGACTTCTCCATGTGAATGTTGAAGTCACCAAAAAATAGAATATTATCTGCCATGACTGCGAGGTCCGATAGGAATTCAGGAAACTTCGTGAGGAACGCTGTATACGGCCCAGGAGGCCTGTAAACAGTAGCTATAAAAAGTGATTGAGTAGATTGCATATATGTTACGGTGAGTGAATGAGGACCCAAAAGCGAACTAACTTAAACAGAGCTTCTTTAATAACCAAACATAGGTAGGCTCAGATAGACCGGCAGATTCCGACAGGACAGGACAAGGTTACAGCAAACATGACGATAGTCTGGCTCAGGCATGAAACACAACAAACAAGAATCCGACAAGGACAGGAACAAAAACAGAGAGAGATATAGGGGACTAATCAGAGGGAAAAAGGGAACAGGTGGGAAACGGGGTGACGAGGTAGTCAGGAGGAGACAAGGAACAGCTGGGGGAAAGCGGGGGAGAAAAGGTAACCTAATACGACCAGCAGAGGGAGACAGGGTGAAAGGAAAGGACAGAGACACAACATGACAATACATGACAGTACCCCCCCACTCACCGAGCGCCTCCTGGCGCACTCGAGGAGGAAACCTGGCGGCAACGGAGGAAATCCTCGATCAGCGCACGGTCCAGCACGTCCCGAGAGGGAACCCAACTCCTCTCCTCAGGACCGTACCCCTCCCAATCAACGAGGTACTGGTGACCACGGCCCCGAGGACGCATGTCCAAAATCCTGCGGACCCTGTAGATGGGTGCGCCCTCGACAAGGATGGGGGGGGGGGGGGGGGAAGACGAGCGGGGGCGCGAAGAACGGGCTTAATACAGGAGACATGGAAGACCGGGTGGACGCGACGAAGGTATCGCGGAAGAAGAAGTCGAACTGCGACAGGATTAATGACCCGAGAAATACGGAACGGACCAATGAACCGCGGGGTCAACTTGCGAGAAGCCGTCTTAAGGGGAAGGTTCTGAGTGGAGAGCCAAACTCTCTGACCGCGACAATATCTAGGACTCTTAGTTCTACGCTTATTAGCAGCCCTCACAGTCTGCGTCCTATAACGGCAAAGTGCAGACCTGACCCTCTTCCAGGTGCGCTCGCAACGTTGGACAAAAGCCTGAGCGGAGGGGACGCTGGACTCGGCGAACTGAGATGAGAACAGCGGAGGCTGGTACCCGAGGCTACTCTGAAAAGGAGATAGCCCGGTCGCAGACGAAGGAAGCGAGTTGTGGGCGTATTCTGCCCAGGGGAGCTGTTCTGACCAAGACGCAGGGTTGCGAAAAGAAAGACTGCGTAAGATGCGACCAATAGTCTGATTGGCCCGTTCTGCTTGACCGTTAGACTGGGGGTGAAAGCCGGAAGAGAGACTGACGGAAGCCCCAATCAAACGGCAAAACTCCCTCCAAAATTGAGACGTGAATTGCGGACCTCTGTCCGAAACGACGTCTGACGGAAGGCCATGAATTCTGAAAACATTCTCGATGATGATTTGTGCCGTCTCTTTAGCAGAAGGAAGCTTAGCAAGGGGAATGAAATGAGCCGCCTTAGAGAACCTATCGACAACCGTAAGAATAACAGTCTTCCCCGCTGACGAAGGCAGTCCGGTGACAAAATCTAAGGCGATGTGAGACCACGGTCGAGAGGGAATGGGCAGCGGCCTGAGACGGCCGGCAGGAGGGGAGTTACCGGACTTAGTCTGCGCGCAGACCGAACAAGCAGCCACGAAACGACGCGTGTCATGCTCCCGGGTGGGCCACCAAAAACGCTGGCGAATGGAAGCAAGCGTACCCCGAACGCCAGGGTGGCCGGCTAACTTGGCAGAGTGAGCCCACTGAAGAACGGCCAGACGAGTAGGAACGGGAACGAAAAGAAGGTTCCTAGGACAAGCGCGCGGCGACGGAGTGTGAGTGAGCGCTTGCTTTACCTGCCTCTCAATTCCCCAGACAGTCAACCCGACAACACGCCCCTCAGGGAGAATCCCCTCGGGGTCAGTGGAGGCTACTGAAGAACTGAAGAGACGAGATAAAGCATCAGGCTTGGTGTTCTTAGAGCCCGGACGATAAGAAATCACGAACTCGAAACGAGCGAAAAACAGCGCCCAACGCGCCTGACGCGCATTAAGTCGTTTGGCAGAACGGATGTACTCAAGGTTCCTATGGTCAGTCCAAACGACAAAAGGAACGGTCGCCCCCTCCAACCACTCTCGCCATTCGCCTAGGGCTAACCGGATGGCGAGCAGTTCGCGGTTTCCCACATCATAGTTACGTTCCGACGGGGACAGGCGATGAGAAAAATACGCGCATGGGTGGACCTTGTCGTCAGAGAGGGAGCGCTGAGAAAGAATGGCTCCCACGCCCACCTCTGACGCGTCAACCTCGACAACGAACTGTCTAGAGACGTCAGGTGTAACAAGGATAGGAGCGGATGTAAAACGATTCTTGAGGAGATCAAAAGCTCCCTGGGCGGAAACGGACCACTTAAAGCACGTCTTGACAGAAGTAAGGGCTGCGAGAGGAGCTGCCACCTGACCGAAATTACGGATGAAACGACGATAGAAGTTCGCGAAGCTGAGAAAGCGCTGCAGCTCGACGCGTGACTTAGGGGCGGGCCAATCAATGACAGCTTGGACCTTAGCGGGATCCATCTTAATGCCTTCAGCGGAAATAACAGAACCGAGAAATGTGACGGAGGAGGCATGAAAAGTGCACTTCTCAGCCTTCACAAAAAGACAATTCTCTAAAAGGCGCTGGAGGACACGTCGAACGTGCTGAAGATGAATCTGGAGTGACGGTGAAAAAATCAGGATATCGTCAAGGTAAACGAAAACAAAGATGTTCAGCATGTCTCTCAGGACATCATTGACTAATGCCTGAAAGACAGCTGGAGCGTTAGCGAGGCCGAAAGGAAGAACCCGGTATTCAAAGTGCCCTAACGGAGTGTTAAACGCCGTCTTCCACTCGTCCCCCTCCCTGATGCGCACGAGATGGTAAGCGTTACGAAGGTCCAACTTAGTGAAAAACCTGGCTCCCTGCAGGATCTCGAAGGCTGAAGACATAAGAGGAAGCAGATAACGATTCTTAACTGTTATGTCATTCAGCCCTCGATAATCTATGCAGGGGCGCAGAGACCCGTCCTTCTTCTTGACAAAAAAAAACCCCGCTCCGGCGGGAGAGGAGGAGGGGACTATGGTACCGGCGTCAAGAGCTACAGACAAATAATCCTCGAGAGCCTTACGTTCGGGAGCCGACAGAGAGTATAGTCTACCCCGGGGGGGAGTGGTTCCCGGAAGGAGATCAATACTACAATCATACGACCAGTGTGGAGGAAGAGAGGTGGCCCTGGACCGACTGAACACCGTGCGCAGATCGTGATATTCCTCCGGCACCCCTGTCAAATCACCAGGCTCCTCCTGTGAAGAAGAGACAGAGGAGACAGGAGGGATAGCAGACATTAAACATTTCACATGACAAGAGACGTTCCAGGAGAGGATAGAATTACTAGACCAATTAATGGAAGGATTATGACAAACTAGCCAGGGATGGCCCAAAACAACAGGTGTAAAAGGTGAACGAAAAATCAAAAAAGAAATGGTTTCGCTATGATTACCAGAAACAGTGAGGGTTAAAGGTAGCGTCTCACGCTGAATCCTGGGGAGAGGACTACCATCCAGGGCGAACAAGGCCGTGGACTCCCTTAACTGTCTGAGAGGAATGTCATGTTCCCGAGCCCAAGTCTCGTCCATAAAACAGCCCTCCGCCCCAGAGTCTATTAAGGCACTGCAGGAAGCTGACGAACCGGGCCAGCGTAGATGGACCGACAAGGTAGTGCAGGATCTTGAAGGAGAGACAGGAGTAGTAGCGCTCACCAGTAGCCCTCCGCTTACTGATGAGCTCTGGCTTTTACTGTACATGAAGTGACAAAATGACCAGCAGAACCGCAATAGAGACAGAGGCGGTTGGTGATTCTCCGTTCCCTCTCCTTAGTCGAGATGCGGATACCTCCCAGCTGCATAGGCTCAGCTCCCGAGCCGGCAGAGGAAGATGGTAGTGATGCGGAGAGGGGGGCAACGGAGAACGCGAGCTCCTTTCCACGAGCTCGGTGACGAAGATCAACCCGTCGCTCAATGCGAATAGCGAGTTCAATCAAGGAATCCACGCTGGAAGGAACCTCCCGGGAGAGAATCTCATCCTTTACCTCTGCGCGGAGACCCTCCAGAAGACGAGCGAGCAAGGCCGGCTCGTTCCAGCCACTGGAGGCAGCAAGAGTGCGAAACTCAATAGAGTAGTCTGTTATGGATCGATTGCCTTGACATAGGGAAGACAGGGCCCTGGAAGCCTCCTCCCCAAAAACAGATCGATCAAAAACCTGTATCATCTCCTCCTTAAAGTCCTGATACTGGTTAGTACACTCAGCCCTTGCCTCCCAGATTGCCGTGCCCCACTCACGAGCCCGTCCAGTAAGGAGAGATATGACGTAGGCGACACGAGCAGTGCTCCTGGCGTAAGTGTTGGGCTGGAGAGAAAACACAATATCACACTGGGTGAGGAACGAGCGGCATTCAGTGGGCTCCCCAGAGTAACACGGCGGGTTATTGATTCTGGGCTCCGGAGATTCGAAAGCCCTGGAAGTGGCCGGTGGATCAAGGCGGAGATGGTGAACCTGTTCTGTGAGGTTGGAGACTTGGGTGGCCAGGGTCTCAACGGCATGTCGAGCAGCAGACAATTCCTGCTCGTGTCTGCCTAGCATCGCTCCCTGGATCTCGACGGCTGAGTGGAGAGGATCCGAAGTCGCTGGGTCCATTCTTGGTCGGATTCTTCTGTTACGGTGAGTGAATGAGGACCCAAAAGCGAACTAACTTAAACAGAGCTTCTTTAATAACCAAACATAGGTAGGCTCAGATAGACCGGCAGATTCCGACAGGACAGGACAAGGTTACAGCAAACATGACGATAGTCTGGCTCAGGCATGAAACACAACAAACAAGAATCCGACAAGGACAGGAACAAAAACAGAGAGAGATATAGGGGACTAATCAGAGGGAAAAAGGGAACAGGTGGGAAACGGGTGACGAGGTAGTCAGGAGGAGACAAGGAACAGCTGGGGGAAAGCGGGGGAGAAAAGGTAACCTAATACGACCAGCAGAGGGAGACAGGGTGAAAGGAAAGGACAGAGACACAACATGACAATACATGACAATATATTTCATGACTAGAAGCTCAAAAGCCAAAAATGTAGTCATTTGTTTTTCTTAAATTGAAATTTGCTGTCATAAAACCGGTTGAAAGTTTCTATAGGCTGAATGAGCGACACCTGTTGAGCATGCCGACAGCGTTTCTTTCCAGAAGCCATGAGAAAATTGTCCGTCTGCCGGGACTGTGATGATTAACACTACTACCTGGATTTAATGGTGGCACAGACGCTGTATCATTTTTCCTACTTTTCAATTGCCTTTGCCTAACGATTGTGTCTGTAGTCGAGCTTGCGACTCCCCACCATAAGGCAATAGTTTTTCTGGAAACAGAAACTGCAATGAGAAGGCATAATGTTACTTAGCTTTTTCGGCTGGAGAAGGTCCTGCAGATGTCCAGATAAAGCGTCCGGGGTGAAAATGTTAAATTAAAAAAGTAATGTGAGGACAAAACTAAGACGTTGATAAACTTGTTCAATACAGAGTTTGATTAAATGGTTATTAAGAGTAAAAAGCCCAAAATAGTTGCAGGTAGCCAAGTAGCGATAAACAGCACGGAGACAGTGGAGACACCATGGAAGTGCGTGTGTGTGTTGTGTGCGTATGTAGTGAATGTGTGTGGGTTTTCTGTGGGAGTGTCACTGTAGTGTGTGTGAGAAAATGTGTATATGTTGTCTATATACAGTTGAAGTCAGAAGTTTACATACACTTAGGTTGGAGTCATTAATCACATTGGTTGTTTGTTTTTTTTAGACGGAGGGGGGAAGCGGGATACCTTGTTGTGCAACTGAATGTAGTCAACCGAAATGTGTCTTCCGCACCCAACCCCTCTGAATCAGAGAAGTAGTCAATTGGATGGGGATTCCTATGGGTTATAGCCGCAATATGGGTCGTAACCTATAAATATGAGTCCTCTATCTCTATGGTGTGTGTGTGTGTGTGTGTGTGTGTGTGTGTGTGTGTGTGTGTGTGTGAGTGAGATACTGTCGGGTTCTTACATGTCAGTCTTCTGAAATGTTTGGTGACAGCTGTGTTCCCTGGCTGTGTCCCCCTGACAGGCAGCAATTTTAAATCCCTGATGGTGTGAAAACACAGAGTGTAGAAGATGCCCCTAGAGTCAGATGGTTTCCTATCCTCCTAATGGTTAAGGTTAGGAATTAAGGCTGGGTAATCTGATACTGGATTTTCAGCTCTCACTTCTCTGGCTGTGAACTCACTTCATCAGAAACACTGACCCAGGTACATGTCAACTGGTCAAGGCTAAAAATACAACAGTAGTGTCTACTGGCCTGGGGAAGTTCGAACTGAGCCTAGGATGGTTACCCGAACAGCTGTCTACTGGCCTGGGGAAGTTCAAACTGTGCCAGGTGTACTCAAACAGCTGTCTCCTGCACAGCAAAATCAATGGTGTACAGTTAACTATGAAAGTGTTAAATGTACACTATTTTCAGTGAACATATGAGTCCCACTGTACTTGTGTTAAAATAACACTTTTGAAAGTGTTAAAGATTTAACTCTGCAGTGTTCTTCATTCAACTCTTAAAGTGCTCAAATTAACTTGATTGGGGTGTTTGATTAGCTCTACTGTAGAGTAATCACTTGGCTTAGTCCTGACGCTGTTACACGTTCTCAGTATAAAAATTAACACCTGTAGTGTTATTGGAAATCATTTTGGGGAGTTGTTTTAACACTGTGTGGTGTAAGGCCTGATTTGCATATTTCCCAGGGTTCATTTTACCCAGAGTGAATTGCAGTTACCACCCGTGACTATATGTGTTAGTGACAGAGACATGGTTATTGAAATCATTGTTCTGAACTAGCGGGACACCTGTCGACAACATCCAGTGAAATTGGAGGGCGCCCAATTCAAATAAATAATCGTAATAAACATTTATGAACATACAAGTATCTTAAATTGTTTAAAAGCTTGTTGATCTAACTGCATTGTCCGATTTACAATAGGATTTACAGCAAAAGCATACCATGCAATTGTTTAAGGATGGAGCCCCACATCAACATATTTTTCAACCAGCACAGGCTTCATAAAATCACAAATAGCGATTAAATAAATCACTTACTTTTGAAGATCTTCCTCTGATTTGCAATCCCAAGGGTCCCAGCTACAACATGAATGGTCGTGTTGTTAGATAAAATCCTTCTTTATATCCCAGAAAGTCCATTTAGTTGCCGCCATAGATTTCTGTAATCCACTCATTCAACATGCAGACAAAGGAGTCCAAAAAGCTACTGCTAAACTTTATTCAAACAAGTAAAACTATGTTTCTTATTAATCCTCATGTACCCTAAAATGTAAATAAGCTATAATATTTTATATGGAAAGAAGTATGTTCAATAGAAAAGTGCAATTAATGAGCGCGTGTCTTCTTCGTCGCGTGCCAACAGACTCATATTTTACCGTGACTCTTTGTACAAAAACTCTAAATCCTTGCTTGTTTTTGAAGAAACACGCCTGAAACAATGAACAAAGACTGTTGACATCTAGTGGAAGCCATATGAATTGCAATCTGGGAGCTGGAATTACATAGAACCCATATCTTTCCACTATAATAATAATCTCAATTGAATGTGGTGATACACAAAGCAAATCAAACAACATTTAAAATGCATCAATGATATAAAAGTATATATTACAGTCACCTATTTGGCATATGTGATGTGGTGCACAGCAGTACTAACGGATGTGTTGACTTAACTGCGTAGGAGTTTTGTTCCATGCTGGTTGAAGACCTAGCTATCCTGTAACTAGCTAACCAGACACAGATGAAGACCTAGCTATCCTGTAACTAGCTAACCAGACAGATGAAGACCTAGCTATCCTGTAACTAGCTAACCAGACACAGATGAAGACCTAGCTATCCTGTAACTAGCTAACCAGACACAGACGAAGACCTAGCTATCCTGTAACTAGCTAACCAGACAGATGAAGACCAGGCTATCCTGTAACTAGCTAACCAGACAGATGAAGACCAGGCTATCCTGTAACTAGCTAACCAGACAGATGAAGACCAGGCTATCCTGTAACTAGCTAACCAGACAGATGAAGACCAGGCTATCCTGTAACTAGCTAACCAGACAGACGAAGACCAGGCTATCCTGTAACTAGCTAACCAGACAGATGAAGACCAGGCTATCCTGTAACTAGCTAACCAGACAGATGAAGACCAGGCTATCCTGTAACTAACTAACCAGACAGACAAAGACCAGGCTATCCTGTAACTAGCTAACCAGACAGATGAAGACCAGGCTATCCTGTAACTAGCTAACCAGACAGACGAAGACCAGGCTATCCTGTAACTAGCTAACCAGACAGAGATGAAAGGGGAAACATATAAGTATCTTTGCCATAGATGAATAGGATAAACTTGTAATTATATTTGCTGACACCCTACAGTAGAGTAGCTATACTAAACTTATGTAATATATATACTTCTGTAACTGCAAGAGTTCATAGTTTGATATATATATATATATATATATATATATATATATATATATATATATATCTATTTGAGATATATTGACCTCTGTTTTTTTCTCCTCCCTTTCTATTGTCTGCAGTTTGCCCAGCCTGGACTCAGAGGGAGATGACAGGTATGTGAATGTGTTGAATCACAGGAACATTGCCATAGTTCTAGGTGTAATCCAGGTTGGCGCAATATGATCAGGAGTCACTGATAAACAGCACATCAACATCACGTTTAGAAGGCATTTCCCAGTAGGCCATACGCAGTGTTTATTTCTCTGGCAACACACTCTCTCTCACACACTCTCACACACACACACACACACACACACACACACACACACACACACACACACACACACACACACACACACACACACACACACACACACACACACACACACACACACACACACACACACACACACACACACACACACACACACACACACACACACAGACAAACACAGACAAACACACACACACACAGACAAACACAGACAAACACACACACACACACACACACACACACAGCAGGATACATTTGAATATGCAATGCTTCCCCGTCACAACAGCTCAACTTTCCATCCATCAATGATATCACTCACAGCATGACCCACTCACACTCACACACACACACACACACACTAACACACGGCTGGTGTCCCTGTCCTGTCATTGGATAATCCCTCTGTCCTGCTCTGCTACTTTCTCTAATAAAACACTAAACTCTGTACTATGCTAAGCTGTTTGTGTATGTCCATGCATGCGAGCATGCTTGTGTGTGTACCTGCTGACAGAATCCAGGAAACATCAGTAATCCCTCAGCAGGCCAGGGTTACCAGAGTAATTCATAAATAAGTGTTTCACCCAGACTGAAAAACAAAGGAAAATGCTGCACGCTGCTACTCATGCTCCCGGGTGATTTACTAGGACAACCTGAAGTCTTCATCAGGCATCCATATCTCAGGTGGGGGTGGAAGGTCTTATATATAGGGGCAGTACTCAGTGACATCACTTCCTGGGAGGTTTAGGTTCACAATATCAACATTCAATGTATAAAAATACAGTGCATTCAGAAAGTATTCAGAACCCTTAACTTTTTCCACATTTGGTTACATTAGAGCCTTATTCTAAAATGTATTAAATATGTTTTTTTCCTCATCCATCTACACACAATACCCCATAATGACAAAGCGAAAACAGGTTTTTAGACATTTTTGCAAATGTATTAAAATTATAAAACAGAAAGACCTTATTTACATAAGTATTGAGACCCTTTGCTATGAGACTCGAAATTGAGCTCAGGTGCATCCTGTTTCCATTGATCATCCTTGAGCTGTTTCTACAACTTGATTGGAGTCCATCTATGGTAAATTCAATTGATTGGACATGATTTGGAAAGGCACACACCTATCTATATAAGGTCCCACAGCTGACGGTGCCTGTCAGAGTAAAAACAAAGCCATGAGGTTGAAGAAATTGTCCATAGCGCTCCGGGAAAGGATTGTGTCGAGGCACAGATCTGGGGAAGGGTACCAAAACATTTCTGCAGTGTTGATGGTCCCCAAGCACACAGTGGCCTATTATTCTTAAATGGAAGAAGTTTGAAACCACCACGACTGTTCCTAGAGCTGGCTGCCCAGCCAAACTGAGCAATTGGGGGAGAAGAGCCTTGGTTAGAGAGGTGACCAAGAACCTGTCAGTCTGACAATGCTCCAGAGCTCCTCTGTGGAGATGGGAGAACCTTCCAGAAGGACGACCATCTCTGCAGCACTCCACCAATCAGGCCTTTATAGTAGAGTGGTGTGACGGAAGCCACTCCTCAGTAAAAGGCACAAGAAGGCCCGCTTTGAGTTTGCCAAAAAGGCACTTAAAGGACTCTCAGACAATGAGAAACAAGATTCTCTGGTCTGATGAAACCAAGATTGAACTCTTTGGCCTGAATGTCAAGCGTCACATCTGGAGGAATCCTAGAACCATCCCTATGGTGAAGCATGGTGGTGGCAGCATCATGCTGTGGGGGTGTTTTTTCAGCGGCAGGGACTGGGAGACTAGTCAGGATCGAGGGAAAAATGAACACAGCAAAGTACAGAGATCCTTGATGAAAACCTGCTCCAGAGCTCTTAGGACCTCAGAATGTGGGTGAACGTTCACCTTCCAACAGGACAATGACCCTAAGCACAGAGCCAAGACATCGCAGGAGTGGCTTCAGGACAAGTCTCTGAATGTCCTTGAGTGGCCGAGCCAGAGCCCGGACTTGAACCCAATCGAACATTTCTGGAGAGACCTGAAAATAGCTGTGCAGCAACACGCCCCATCTAACCTGACAGAGCTTGAGAGGATCTGCATAGAAGAATGGGAGAAACGCCACAAATACATGTGTGCCAAGCTTGTAGTGTCATACTCAACAAGACTCGAGGCTGTAATCGCTGCCAAAAGTGCTACAACAAAGTACCTAGTAAAGCGTTATGTAAATGTAATATTTCCATTTTTTTGGTTTTATACATTTGCAAAAATGTCTAAAAACCTTGTTTTTGCTTTGCCAGTATGGGGTATTGTTGAGGATTCTTTTTAAAAATCAATTTTAGAAAAAGGCTAACGTAATGAAATGTGGAAAAAGTCAAGGGGTTTGAATACTTCCCGAATATACTGTATATTTACAGTAATATATAATATATATACACACTATTCAATTAGGATTAAAAAAACAGTAGTTTGGACATTTTGGAACTATAAAAACTTCTTATGGCTTAGATCCCGCTAACGGGATCGATATGACAACAGCCAGTGAAAGTGCATGGTGCCAACTTCAAACAATAGAAATCTCATAATTAAAATTCCTCAAACATACAAGTATTTTACACCATTTTAAAGATAAACTTGTTGTTAATCCCACCCCAGTGTCCGATTTCAAAAAGGCTTTACGACGAAAGCGTGGGTTTTTTTTCCAGCCAAAGAGAGGAGTCACAAAAAGCCGAAATAGAGAAAAAATGAATCACTAACCTTTGATGATCTTCATCAGATGACCCTCATAGGACTTCATGTTACACAATACATGTATGTTTTGTTCGATAAATCTCAGTTTACATTGGCGCATTTCGTTCAGTAATGTTTTGCTTCCAAAACATCCAGTGATTTTGCAGACAGCCACATCAATTTACAGAAATACTCATCATAAATGTTAATGAAATACAAGTGTTATGCATGGAACTTTAGATAAACTTCTACTTAATGCAACATTTGTGTCAGATTTAAAAAAAGCTTTAATGAAAAAGCACACCATGCAATAATCTGAGTACAGCGCTCAGTCACAAAAACAAGCCATACAGATATCTGCCATGTTGTGGAGTCAACAGAAGTCAGAAATAGCATTATAAATATTCACGTACCTTTGATGATCTTCATCAGAATGCACTCCCAGGAATCCCAGTTACACAATAAATGTTTGTTTTGTTCGATAAAGTCCATCATTTATGTCCAAATTCACGACGCTCAGGCCAGACGAAAGTAAAAAAAAATCCATTACAGTTCATAGAAACATGTCAAACCATGTATAGAATCAATCTTTAGGGTGTTTTTAACATAAACCTTCAATAATGTTCCAACCTGAGAATTCCTTTGTCTTTAGAAATGCGATGGAACGCAGCTACCTCACACAGGTGCACGCCTGAATGAGCTCATGGCACTCTGCCAGACACCTGACTCAATCAGCTCTCATTCCCTCCTCCT
Organism: Oncorhynchus mykiss; assembly: GCF_013265735.2. Classification (NCBI taxonomy): domain Eukaryota; kingdom Metazoa; phylum Chordata; class Actinopteri; order Salmoniformes; family Salmonidae; genus Oncorhynchus; species Oncorhynchus mykiss. The sequence continues at coordinate 10,413,869 of NC_050570.1, forward strand.
TCACAGTAGAAGCCTTAAACAAGGTTCTAAAGACTGTTGACATCTAGTGGAAGCCTTAGGAAGTGCAATCGGACCACATTTACACTATCTTGGATAGGCAGAGTTGAAAAACTACAAACCTCAGATTTCCCACTTCCTGGTTGGATTTTTTTCTCAGGTTTCTGCCTGCCATATGAGTTCTGTTATACTCACAGACATCATTCAAACAGTTTTAGAAACTTCAGAGTGTTCTCTATCCAAATATACTAATAATAGGCATATCTTAGCTTCTGGGCATGAGTAGTAGTAGTTTACTCTGGGCACCTTATTCATCCAAGCTACTCAATACTGCCACCCAGCCATCAAGTCAAACTCCTCGTTAAGGCCAAGAGGAGACAATGTGGTGAGCCTGTGGAGCCAGAAAGATTCACTTTGAAGAAGATTCCTCTGTGTCCCCTCCCCGGTGTGACATCTTGACCATTTCTATTCCAAATGAACCGCAACCGGGTTTATTTTGTCTCACCTGTCCGTATATTGCTGCGGTGCTCACTGATCCAGATCTTAAGACATCTATGGGTTTTCCCTATGTCTGTCTTACAGACCACAGGGACATTTCAACATGTAAACAACATTGGTGGACATGAAGGTAACCAGGCCTTTGATTTGAAACCTTTGTCCTGTGCAGGGGTGGATAAATTAGTCGCATTTATACTTGAAAATGTTTTGTGCACATTGGACACATTTGTAATTACCATCCGGAACCTTGTCCAAGAAAGTTTCCTATTTCTCAGGTGGATAATCAGAGTTGACCACAAAGTCTCTCATGTTTGGGGTTCTTTTAAAGACCATACATGGGGGATATTTAAAGATCAGTTTTATTTGTGGGTCAGTATCAATAATGTACCAGTGCTTCCTGATAATGTCCTTAAATGCCTTCCCCAATGGTGCATATTGGGTGAAGCATGATGGGACACGTTCTGCTCTTTCTTTTACTTTTGGTTTAAGGCTTTCCTACCCTTCAAAATGATCATTGGCATGTTTTACCCAATTGTCTTTGTACCCTCTTTCATTCAACTTTTGTGTGAGGTCTGTGGTCTGTCTCTGGTAAGAAGCATCAGAGCGGCATATTCTTCCGATGCGGCTGAATGGACTTACAGGGAGAGTTTTGATAAGTGGACAAGGATGAAAGCTGTCACCTCTAAGGAGGGTGTTCCGGTCTGTAGGTTTCCTTTAGAGATCTGTAGAGAGGGAGGTTTTGTCCTTAATAAGCATCACATCAAGAACACCAAGGTTATAGCTGCCAACCTGTGGTTGCTCTGTTGCATCCCAGATGACCGTTAGTGTAGTAACCTCTTAGATATTTTAGGGGATGTGGTTGTGTATGAGGTAGTGTCAGAAATATAATTAGTGTACACTTGATGGGCAGCAGTGCATAGTAGTTCAAAAGAGAAATGAGTGTGTCTCTGTACTTTGTCCGTTTGAGGCAGTGCTATACAGTATACAGTCTGTAAACCATACCTTTAGGCTCTTATAATTACTATTTTGTGCAGGGACTGGGAGACTAAATCAATAATGAAGTTGTGTTTTTTATACAAAGTGATTTTACAGCTCATGCATAATGTGAATTATTAATAAGTCTACACTGTAGACAGTAGACTGGTATCTGAGCTTAGTGTCCCACATGAGACCTCAGCACAAGCTCCACTTATGGTGTTATTAGGTAAATGTTCCATCACTGCTACACCTTACTCCCAACTTCAGGTATGAATCCTTCAGGTCCGAAGTGAAATTGTTATTTAAATGGACATTAGGATTCACCCCTTAATCTCCAGGGACCACCCCACCTAATCCACTGTTTAATCACTCACAGCAAGTTAAATTTAACATTGTCATGTTGATTTAACACTGGACCAGTGTATACTTGGTTCACACTTTTCACTGTTAAATTAACACTGTGCTTAGTGCTGATGCTGTTACATTTTGTCAGTTTTAGGGAATTAACACTTTATACTGTTTTGTAGTAACACATAGTATTTTAACCATTACGCAAAGAGGTCCGAATCACTTAACAAGGTCACTCACGTTGAATTAAACATTACATTAACAAGTCTTCACTGACACATGTTCTTATGCTTTTACAAAGACTTCAGGACTAGCAGCAGCAGACATGCTCAAACTTGAATTAACATAACCATAGACCACTTAAACTGGTACAACACTTCTACTCATGGGTGGCCAAAACGAAGTAATTAAACACCACACCCCTACTAAGCCATGCCTCCAATATAATTTCCTAGTGTGCCTTGGCTTTTTGAGTGAAAATTGCTAAGCATTGTACTTCAAAGCAGTGTGCCAATGCATGTATCACTTGTTTCTTCGAACAACCACCTGATTGGTTCTGTATTGGTTTGGTAGAAGACAAAAATGCTATGCTGCACACATGCTACAGGGTGTGGGATGTCATCTATAATAATTTGTCTGCTCTAAATGCTTTTGACCAGCAGGTGCCACTAGTGTACACTGTGTTCAAAGTCTCGAGTAATGAACCTATTTTAGACACAATTGGCTGGAAAACCTCAACGCTTCAGTAAGCTTCATTTCCCCCTCACTAGTTACCACCCATGACTATATTTGTGAGATGGACAGTTGTTGAATTCGTTCATTTTCAGTCCTGTGGAATTCACCAAGTGACTTCCTAGATATACATTATCATTACACTTGAACTCTTTAGGACAGTACATTAAATATATCATAATGCTTTAGTTTAACCTCTCTGGGATATGTGGGACGGTAGCGTCCCACCTGGCCAAAAGCCAGAGAAAATGCACCACTTAAACTGGTACAACACAGCCAAATTCAAATAAATTACAATAAAAATCAAACTTTCATGAAATCACACATGCAAGATAGCAAATTAAAGCTACACTTAATGTCAATCCAGCCAACATGTCAGATTTCAAAAAGGCTTTTCGGCGAAAGCAAACGCTGCTATTATCTGAGGATAGCACCATAGTAAAACAAGAGAGAAAAGTATATTTCAACCCTGCAGGCGCGACACAAAACGCAGAAATAAAAATATAATTCATGCCTTACCTTTGACAAGCTTTTTTCGTTGGAACTCCAATATGTCCCATAAACATCATAAATGGTACATTTGTTCGAATAAATCCGTCGATATATATCCAAAATGTCCATTTATTTGGCACGTTTCATCCAGAAAAACACAGGTTCCAACATGCTCAATGTGACTACAAAATATCTCAAAAGTTACCTGTAAACTTTGCCAAGACATTTCAAACTACTTTTGTAATACAACTTTAGGTATTTTTTAACGTAAATAATCGAAAAATTGAAGACGGGATGATCTTTGTTTAATACAGGAGTAAAACAATCTGTAGCATGCTTTCTGGTCACGCGCCTCTATCTAACAGTACACTACAAGGTACCCTCGTTCAAGATGGCCGTACTTCTTCATTACACAAAGGAAAAATCTCAGCCAATTTCTAAAGACTGTTGACATCCAGTGGAAGCGATAGGAACTGCAAGAAATCTGGATTCCCAATGAAAACCCATTGAAAAGAGAGTGACCTCAAAAAAAACATCTGAAGGGTTTGTCCTTTGGGTTTCGCCTGCTAAATAAGTTCTGTTATACTCACAGACATGATTCAAACAGTTTTAGAAACTTCAGAGTGTTTTCCATCCAATACTAATAATAATATGCATATATTAGCATCTGGGACAGAGTAGCAGGCAGTTGAATTTGGGCATGCATTTCATATGGACGTGAAAATACTGCCCCCTGTCACCGAGAAGTTAACAGCCAAGTTTTACCCTAACACAGTGGTGTTAGGAACCTCTTGGTTTACAAGCCACATCAGGCTTGACAGTCAAATTATGCTGCCTTGTAAAGTGATGTAATTCCTATTGAAATCCAGCTAGAGTTAAGACATCCAACAGTTGGAATTTTCTTCACCTGCAACCTGCATTCAGAATGACTTGGTTAGAAACATTGTGAGGAGACTACCTAAACCATTTATACTGGAACAACCATTACAGTAACAGGTGCAATAAATCTAACTAACTGATTGGATTAGTCAAATATTGTTATTTATCTTTGTGTAACATAGTATTAATCAATCAGTCAAATATCTACCTGCAGTAGAGCATGCTGGGAAATCTGATAATGACGGGCGTGGTTTTGATGGGAACGTTTTTACTCTCCACAGAGTAGAACTGACACAATCACACTCAACACTGGTTATTAACACCAACACTGGGATTATTTTACCACTAATGAGTTAATTTAACACTTACAGAGTTAAGGTAACTCCTAAATCAACACAATAAATGTTACACTGAAATCAACACTAGCCAATATCCTGTGGTGGAGCACAGCCTGTCCAGGACATGTCTGTGGTGTCCAGTATAATTAGATATGCATCCCATGCAGGGCCTATCAACAACACAGCAAAATATTCTAGCTCCTCCTCCCCTTCTCTCAAGGACAGGCTGAGCTCCTGTCATCCATTCTCCTTTATCTTTTAATTATTACGCTAATACCTCACACCTACACAATTGCCACAACCTACACTATGGGCACATTTGAGTGGTAAGGTGAAAGCCACCGACGAAAGTCTGGAATGAAGTCAGGGGAGGTGCATCTGTGACAGCCAAAAGTTGGACAGTCACCAGGTTTCCAGACAACTTTTTTATGTGAGTAAAGCATGTTGGATAAAAATCAGAATTATAGGTCTGATGGAAACAGAACATTTTTCTGTAAACTTTCCAAATGTCGACATATCAAAATATGCTAGGCAAGTTGGGATCTTTTTGTGTTGGTAAAATGAATTATGCGTGAATTTATGCAGAATGCAAAATTAACATGAATATTGTATGAAAACCTAGCTATTGATGTGGTTTTGCAACAGCAAAGCTCAGTGCAACATGGCAGTGTTGCCATTGTTGGTAAAAGTTGTTCTTTATAATGTTAAAATAACACATCTCCGATCCCCATATTATACACTAACAATCAGAAAATATATGTACATTGTACAATCAATTGGTGAGAGAGAGTTCCTGTATACAGTACATGAATTGCGGCAATTGCGGTTGGTTACTGAAATATTAGTGGAATCTGTGTGGGTAGCTGGACAGGTAGGATGACTGACAGTGAAGGTGAACAGGTGGTCACGTGTCAGGTGACAGAGGACTGGATGAGACTGAGGCAGGAATTCCTTTAACCATAAAGTGGTATATTTACTGAGTAGTCTGTGCTGCATCACAAAGGAAACAAAATAACATGTGTCCGATCAAATTCATAATCACAAAGATCAAATCATAACAAGCATTAACATAATTAGGGAATTCAACAATCCAGTTCATTAAGAAGTCAATAGTCATAATCCATGAGTCATTTAGGCTCGTAACTATTTATCATAATCATGAAAGAACACAAATAGGGAATGGTTATTCAATCTATAATCCCCATGAGTTTGGTATCAAAGTCGATCAGTTAGCAAACAATGACGTTTCTTATTTCACCCTTTCAATTGTCTTCATATGTACATGTAATTCATTTCATTACATATTAACCATATCGATTGCATAATTGGCCTATGAGGATCCGTAGGGCCGTGATCATAGACAATTCACATTACACAATATGTTTGAAGCGTGCGCTCCAAGCCGCGCTCCGCGGTAATAACTACAATCAATAATTGATGGCCCACTCTACCGATCGCAACAGATAGTTCAGATGAAAGGTAACAGAGTCGGTGGATTCATGGACGCACAGAACTTCTGGAGAAATCGGAGTTAAGGAAGAGAAAGCAGCGAGATCAGGCGATGGCGGTTTCCTCCTTTTATGGGGATGAGATCTGTCGGTCATTGCCACCTAACCCAATTAAAGCGCCCCTGGCCCAGCTGAGTAAGTGGCCATGAATTAAAGAATTATTCCACCAACTCCATGGGCCGTTTCTACAGTTACCGTTTTAGTCACATCTTTGGTCACGTTCACGCGCGTCAAACAAAAAGACTCTAATGATTGGTTGGCTATAGAGCCTCCCACAATGTAGGCGATGGCTGCAGGATGAAGTTGGTGAAAAGCAACTGCAGAAACTCAAAGTCGACTGCAGTCAAAAACTTCATGACTATTGAACACATGACTTATGTAAAAAAAAAAAAAGTTCATGCAGTCGACGCAAGTCAGGCAGTTTTTGTCCCCATAATGCAACACTTTGAAAGCCAACGATGGTCACTTGACAAAAGTGAGCCGCTCGAACGCGCCCAACATGTCACAAATACACAACATAATATGCCACAACTGCACCAAGACACAATAACAGAGTACATACATCAACAGCAAATCTAGGCATCATGTATTCAGCTTTTCTCAACAACTCCTCTATACTCACAGTGCGTCAGAGCACCCAGTTGATGAGTCTGCAAACAACAGGAAGTAATACAAGGTTTTTTATTTATAGACACACTTAGATCTAATGATAGATGTTCTGCTACTGCTCATATAAGGCAACATGATAGCCCTGTTTTGGTTTGTGATGGTGACTGTAGACATTACTTGGGCTAACGGTGTGCGTGTGTGTGTGTGTGCGTGCGCATTTTCCATTGCAGCCCCACATCAGACAAAGATGCTGCTGATGATGGAGATATCCAGTAAGCACACACAACATGACTCCTTTCACCAGATGGTCACTATGGAGATGCTGTATATCACTGTTATCACAATATAAAAGAATACAGCCAGTATCTAGTCAATACATTGAAGTAATTGCCTGCAAGATAATACCTTGCTCTTCCATTGTTATTGAACACTCTAAAACCACTTTACCTCGCTCATTTCAGACCTTGTAACAAAGTATAAAATAAATATGTGGCAACAGCTACTTTGGATGACAGTAGTGCTGTATCCCTGGACAGGCAGTGGTCAGTTGTTTTCACTGTGTTTATCTTGGCAGGAAGAGAGGCTCTGTGGCCTACGCTTCCCAGAAGCCCTGGCTGCTCAATGCGACGCTAGTGGAGAACATTACCTTCGAAATGCCCATGATCAAACCCAGGTGAGACTTGATTAGAAATGACTTGTAAACCATTAGAACAAAAGTGAATCATGGTATCTACACTGTACAAATGTTTGTAAAGTTACAGCAAAAATATTAACTACTGGAATTCTATAGTACAGTACAGTAAAGAGTGATGCATTATGGACCCCCAAGGCCCAAGGCTTACTTGACTCTGATTCAGGCCATTCTGAATCTCTGTTTGCCTCATTTGTCATTGAGAACTGTATCTGCCCTCGCACCCAGCCACGAACCCCCACCCACGGCAGAACACCATATGTTACCCCTGCCACTGGATGGGCACTGTGACACACGCTTTTTAAAAATCCTAATGACAAATGGTTTCCCAGAAGAGCAGGAAGCCTGTGTTTATGGTCCTATCTCCTCTCTCTCTGGGCTTAATGGTCTAGCTGCAGAAAATATTATCTCACGGAACCCTGATTTTTCTCTGTTGGTGTGGAGACGCATAAAAGAATAGTGTTTACCTACTCACACTGGTTACTTTTCTCTCCCTCTCTTCCACTCACTCTCTCCTCTCTCTCAATTCAATTCAATTTAAGGGCTTTATTGCCATGGGAACATATGTTAACATTGCCAGAGCAAGATAACTAGATAATAAACAAAAGTGATATAAACAAAAATGAACAGTAAACATTACACTCACAAAAGTTCTCTCCGTTCATCTCTGAGAACAGTGGTTGAGCAAGCACTCTTTTTCTCTCTCTCCCTCCACCTCTCTCTGTTTCTCAGAGCACAGGAGCTGATCGTGGATGGAAAAAATATGTAATTAACTTTGACGTTTTTTCAGAGGAGATCTTAGTCGTGAAATTTGACATCTAACTAAGATGTTGCAGTATTTCTCAATGAGAAAATGTGCATGAAAACAAGTCATCTCTCGTTGAATGACAACAAAGACTTTATTGAAGAATAGAGTCTAGTACACGTCGGCTCCCAAACTTCTGCTGGCCTTCAGAAAATAAATGGTGTGCCCTTACTGAAGTCCAAAATGAACAAAAACTTCACAAAATGTCTTGATAATATATATTGGAACTCTTCGGAACTGCTTCGGCTGGGAAGCATGTGGGTTAAAAACCACCCCAGGGCCAAACGATCTGTAGTCTGCCCAATATGCTGAGGGCTGCGGGCTCCGATAGAGATCAGAGCAGTCTGCATTTATCATGCTGCACATGGTCAGACAGACAACTTTGGGATCATTTTTTTTTAATGAATTAGCCTACACTCTTAAAAATAAAGGTGCAAGCTGGAACAGAATAAGGTTCTTGAGAGCGATGCAATAGGGGAACTAATTTAGGGTCTCCGAAGAACCACAAATGGGAGGGTTCTTTGACGAACCCTACAAACATCCCAAACCAGAAGTGTTTTGGCCCTCCAGGAACAGAATTGAATAGCCATGCTGTAGGATTTTATGCCTTATTTGCATATTTCCCAGGTTTACCAGTACCATCCATAAAGTGAATATGTTGTCATTCAAATTTATTTAAAAAATACATTTTTCGTAAAGTCTTCTTTTGAACGCCTAGTTTAACCCTAATACAGTGGCAATATCAGGCCTACAAGTCACATTATAATTACTTGCAAAGGGATGTGAAATTCCTATTGGAATCCAGCCAGAGTGGGGATAGCCCACATTTGGGACTTTTAGTCACCTGCATTCAGAAAGACTGCCAGGGTTGAGAAGTCTAAGATACGACAATACCTTAAACATCTAAACTGGAACAAATATTTCAGTAACGGGTGAAATAAGTAACAAATTAGAATAGTTTAGAAAAATATATGTTTATATTTATATATATATAAAATATATGTTATATATATATATTAATAGCATGAGATTAATTAATCAATCAATATGCATGCAAAAACATAGATATTGAAACATACAATTCTACAAATCAACCTGCAATAGAGCATTCTGGGAATTATGATAAAGATGGACGTGTTTATCGTTGAACTCTGGTTATTAACACTAACACTGGGGTTGTTTTACATCACTGAGTGTTAATTTAACTATTTACAGTACCTCAGAAATGTTACACTGAAAAATAAACCCCAGTTCACACTGGCCAATTTGATGTGTGCTATGAAAGAGACACATCTGCAGCCTTCCATACATTTCAATAACCTTTTAGAATTCTGTAAAACAGTAGAGGCCACATCAAGAACCCCACACATAAAGGGAAACTTAATCGACCTCTCCGTCAGATGAACTCGTTGATACCATTTTTGTCTTTGTGTTCAGTATAAAAGAAATTAGAGGAAGTTTCGCGAGCCAATGCTAACTAGCATTAGCACAATGACTGGAAGTCTATGGGAATCTGCTTGCACGCTGATGCGAAACTATCTCTAACTTCCTTCATAGAGATTCGTGACATATCATACGTTTAGAATGTGTGTTAAATGTTGTACGTTTTCCAAATTCATAACGTATCATTTGAATTGTAAATTGTAACATATCATGCAAAATGGAGTGTCCTGGATTTACATACAGAATAATACGAAATGCTCTGAGATCAGGTTGGTTTTTACTGTAACTTACTGGCAGCCAGTTACCTATAAGTTACTGTAAAAAAAAGTTAAAGTATGTAATCGTAAAAGCACTTGTTTACAGTAATGTACTGTTAAACCAACGTTTCTTTGTTATCTAAGGTAACATACAGTACCTTTTTTACAGTAACTTACAGGTAAATGTCTGCCAACAAGTTGCCAGCAAGTCTCTTCAAACTACCTCTAGTTTATTGGCTGATATAGCACAGTAATACCGATGGCCTAATATAATGGAATCTCTGGTCATTTAAACTGTTTCTTCTTAGGGTATTTTGCGCGTTTGGTATTGTCCATAGGGCACAAAATTGCTTGGACCATTGCTGGCAAAGGAGCTGCGTCAAATACACAAAATAATATTGCGGGACTGCGGGTGGGTGTCAGACAGAAAGTCCGCGGGAGCGGGCAGGTGAGGTATGTAAAGCTGGGGGTGCGAGTGGGAGGGAGATGAAGAAATCAGTATTCTACTCTAGGCCTTCCTTCCTACAGGCTGTCTGTTTTATTCTCTCCTTCAGGCTTTTCTTGTTCTCTGGCCTCTCATTCCCTCACTAGCCCCTCTCTCTTTCTCTCTTTTCTTCATCTCGCTCAAATAAAGCCCCTAGGCATGATTCATCCCAACAGACAATTCATTTCTTCTTAGAGTTTCAGCCTGAATACAAACTGAGAATAATATACTGTTGTTGACTGAATTGCTGCAAAACCACTGTTGGTATCCATAGTTAGCAAACATCTGAATGACCATGAATTGAATTGCCACTAAAGCCACACTTCAAAATAAGTGGAGGTGGTGTCTACTAGTCCTCGTACAGTATCAGCTTTCACCCAGCCAAGTCACCTTATTGACATTGCAGGGTCTTTGTTTTAATGTCACAGTTGTCATCTGATTACCTGTTTCGGTGTTGCCCAGGTACAAGGCTGTCATTGAGGCGTGTTCCCTGCAGCCGGATATTGACATCCTGCCACAGGGAGACCAGACGGAGATTGGAGAGAGGGTCAGTGACCGTCTCTGTATCTGTTTCTGCCACTGTGTCTGTCACTCAGGACCAGCCGTGCCTGTCTCTCTTCACTCTCAGTAACTAGCTGACAGTCAGGACTGCATGGTAATACCATTTAGGTATAACCTTTATGTATTCAGGTTTGTCCCGTAGAGACAGAATCTCTGTTACTAGTGATGCCTGTCACCACCTGTCTCGTGTTGATGTTTATATGTAGCACCGTCATCAGAGGCTACCCAGTACACTGTCATGTTTCATTTGGTCAGGCATCGTGTTATTATGTGATCAGGTCTCGGTTGTGTTCTCTCCATATCTATTTTATTATTGTGAGTTTGGTGCAACAAATGTTATGCATGTGACAAAGGTGTGTGTGTGTCTTTTAGTAATTTTACAGAATGTATTTCTGTAATGTCGGTGTGTGTGTAATCTCTCATGTACAGACTGTAAACATATGCAGGATTTTTTTTCTGGGTTAACCGAATTGAGTGTGTGTTATTTGAAGCATATGTGTTTGTGTGAGTGTACATGCGCTGTTGTCTCCTGATGTCCACGATCAGCTCCTTCGTTTTGTGGACATTGAGGGAGAAGTTATTTTCCTTGCACCAGTCTACCAGGGCCCTCAACTCCTCCCTGTAGGCTGCCTTGTCATTGTTGGTAATCAGGCCTAAACCTGCAAACTTGATGATTGAGTTGGAGGCGTGCATAGCCACGCAGTCATGGGGGAACAGGGAGTACAGGAGGGGGCTGAGCATGCACCCTTGTGGGGCCCCAGTGTAGAGGGTCAGCGTAGTGGAGGTGCTGTTTCCTACCTTCACCAACTGGGGGCGGCACATCAGGAAGTCCAGGACCCAGTTGCAAAGGTCGGGGTTCAGACCCAGGGCCCCGAGCTTGGAGGGTATTATTGTGTTGAAGGTTGAGCTATAGTCAATGAACAGCATTCTTACATGCTGTTCATTGCATTCCTCTTGTCCAGATGGGATGGGGCAGTATGCAGTGCAATGGCGGTTGCATCATCTGTGGATCTATTGGGGCGGTATGCAAATTGAAGTGGGTCTAGGGTGTCAGGTAAGGTGGAGGTGATATGATGCTTAACTAGCCTCTCAAGGCACTTCATGATGACAGAAGTGAGTGCTACGGGACGATAGTCATTTAGTTCAGTTACCTTTTGCTTTCTTGGCTACAGGAACAATCGTGGAACAGCAATCCACTACAGTGACAGTCTGGCCGCGGGGAGAGCTGCTGACATTCAATCACACACTCTTAAAAATAAAGGAACCAAATAAGTTTTGTTGAGAGCGATGATATAAGGGAACCATTTTAAGGTCTCTGAAAAACCATGTTTTTTTTGAAGAACCATACAAAAATCCCAAACCAGAAGTGTTTTCGGCCTCCAGGACCAGAATGGAATAGCCCTGGTGTAGGATTTGAAGCCTATTTTTGCCTTTTAGTGAGTTTTAGAGTTACCAATACCATCCATGACTGTGTTTACTAGTGAAAGAGACATGTTTGTTACATTCATTCATTTTTTTTATCCTGTGGCCTTCACCAAGTGAGATCCTAAGTGAATAGGTTGCCATAGAAATTACATAATTTAAGGCGATATAATACACATTTCATAAGGCCTTATTTTGAGGGCCTAACTTTAGCCTACAGCTCATATTTTACAGACCACATCAGGTCAACAAGTCACGTTATGCTGGCTTGCAAAGGGATGTGTGATTCCTATTGGAATCCAGCCAGAGTGAGGTTATGCAGCATTTGGAATTGTCATTCACCCGCAACCTACAATCAGAATGACTGTCAGGGTTGGGAGGACTAAGAAATGAGACATTTGAACAGAAACAACCATTTCAGTTACAGTTGCAATAAGTCCAAGTAAAAGATTGGATTCGTTTAGAAAAATTGATGTTATTTATATTTGAGTAGCATAAGATTAATTAATCAATCAATCTACATGCAAAAACATAGATTTTGAAACAAACAATTCTAAAAATCAACCTGCAATAGAGCATGCTGGGAAATATGATAATGATGGGCGTGGCTTTGGTTCCACTCTAGTTATTAACACCAACAATGTGGTACTTTTACACCAGTGTTTCCCAAAGTCAGTCCTGATCCCTGTTCACCTTGCAGGCAGACAGACATCTCATCACTCAGTATTGGGTGTGGGTATGTGTGAAAGAGCGAGAGAGAAAGAGGACCGAATGTCTTAAATATTTTGGAGTAAAACGCTCTCAGTTGATAGGTAGTAGATGGACTGAGTAAGTGTGTAGATGATTTCAGCCTGTTAGCTTTGCTCACTGACACGGTGTTGACCTGATGGAATGAATAATCTCTCCATTCATTCTCTCTCTCTCTCACTCTCTCTATCTCTCTCTCTCTCTCTCTCTCTCTCTCCTCTCTCTCCAGGGTATAATTCTGTCAGGAGGGCAACGCCAGCGTATAGGTGTAGCCAGAGCCCTGTACCAACAGACCAATGTGGTCTTACTGGTGAGAGAGACAGCCTGTCTACAGGTCTACACAGTGAACGATAGACTGCATGTGGACCGGGACAACGTACAACAAAAACAGAAGTCTCAGTATACTGAGAAATGAAGTGTTCAGATAGCTCATTTCATCTGCTTTTCCAATCAGCTTTATCAAAATAGTCAGAACTCCATTAGTCCTGTTTTTGACCATTTGACCTTTCACTTTTAATCGGTGTTGTTTCAGGATGACCCGTTCTCAGCGCTGGACATTCACCTGAGTGACCACCTGATGCAGGAGGGCATCCGCAAACTGCTGAGAGAAGAGAAGAGGACCGTGGTGCTGGTCACTCACAAACTACAGTACCTACCACATGCTGACTGGGTGAGAGCACTGTGTGTGTGTGTGTGTGTGTGTGTGTGTGTGTGTGTGTGTGTGTGTGTGTGTGTGTGTGTG